>NC_060179.1:33501132-33801132 GCF_021184085.1 Oncorhynchus gorbuscha | reverse complement strand
ATGGTGTCAAACATGGTTTCCATATGTATGATACCATTCCATTAACTCCTTTCCAGTCATTTTTATGAACCATCCTCTCCTCACCAGCCTCCTATCCCAGATATTGCTTGGCAGAACTACCATGTTAAACAGGCAAGAACCAGTTGCGCCACACCGCGCTTGCCAGTAATCTCATATGCTCATATGAGACCTCATCTGCTCATATTTAGAGGTGTTAGGGTCAATGAAAAGGACATTGGCAGCCCAGAGCAGTGCATTGCTGATTAATTCCTCCTGCACCTGCTCTTCTCCTTCGACTTATGTTTTATTGGCGGTGAGGTGAGTTTCCCATTACTATGTAAGAGCTTTGAGCATCTGGAGAAGCAATATATAAATCTAATAAATGATTACCTTGTATTTTGAGGTCCAGGACTGCAGCCACTCTGCAGCCATCTCTCCCAGGCTCTTCCAGGAATCAGGAAGGTCCTGGACCATGGAGTCCCAGGGATCCATCTCCATGGCGAGCCACGGGTCAGCATCCTCCACGCCCATTACCTGCAGCAGGCACATCACTGTTTTCCTGCCAACAGGAGGACCAGACACACAGAGTTAGAGGTCACCATTCACTGGTTGCAACCCAAATGGCACCCTATTGCCTATATATTGCACTACATTTGACAAGGGCACTCACTATCACAGCTAGATGAATCAGAGCTCAGCATTCACCAATACAGGGAAGCAGAGTTGAGGACTTACTATGGTGACGTCAATGAAAGTGAGTATAGACAAAGACCCGGTGCGGCATAGACTCACTGTAGTCCCAGTTCTTTGTGGGCCAGTAGAGTGAGGAGCTCCACGATGATCTCATGGCTTTCAGGACCCAGACACACTAACACGTTGAGTATTTCACTCACCACTCGCTGCTCCTCTTCAGACTGAAGCACACAACATACACACAAACCCAGACATGGTTTAAAATCCAAATTCACAATGGCGGAAGAAAACAGATTCAAACATTAAACAGCATACCAAATTCCACAATAGAGGACATACCATATTTGATGAGGTGTTGTTGCGTAGAGAACCCATAAGCCCCTTGCTGATCTTGTCTGTGTTACCTAGCTCCCCCTGTCTGCGTAAAGTGATCAGCGCGCTCAGCATCCTCATCTTTAGTTGGGCACCACAACTCTGCATGTAGTCCAGAATCTGCATGGAGAACTCCTCAGGACACAGGGACTGCCTGATACACTTCACACACGCAGGAACACCACCAAAACATTAGTCTCATTGTCCTAGTCCCAAATGGCACCCTATTCTCTATGTAGTGCAATAGTTTTCATCAGAGCTCAATGGGGGCTCTTGTCAAAAGTAGTGCACTAAATAAGGAATAGGGTGCATCTGGGACGCAAACTTCCTGTTGACAGAGAAAAGACAGACAACAATAACCCACAGGAGCAGCTGATAAATTACAGCAGTGGTATTCAAACTTTTTCAACTGCCCGAATTTCTCATGACCCCACCCACCCTCAAAATAATGACACAATCTTGATCTTTTTACATCAACAAATAACCTTCAATTCATTACATTTTCATCTCTTATCAAATAAAAATAAATTAATTTATACATTTACTCAGTAAAGTTGTGTTTTTCCTTATCTTTCTCGAAAAACATTTCTATATTGTCCGAAACAATAACCTGTACTCTTATTTTTTTTGGGGGGGGGTGACCCCACTGCAGTTCCCACGCGATCCATACTTTGAATACAACTGATTTACAGGGTGTCTAAGGAAAAGAAAATTCCCCAGTAGAATAATTCGTTTTTTGGGATGAAAATGGTGTGCTTGCTTCAGCTAAAAAAGACTCACCCTTTGGTCTTGGTAGATATCCTTGAACCAGTCCTCATCCACAAACTGTTTAAGGAATCCTGGGATCTCGGGGGTGGGTGTGCGGGGTGGTGTTGGGGTTCTAGGGGGAGGTGGGGTCGGCAGTTTGGGTATCTTAGTGGGAGGGACAGCCTTTGGAGCCTAGGAGGGGAACACAAACATTCATCAGAACTGGGGCTGTATCCACAAAACCTCTCAGAGTATGAGTGCTGATCTAGGATCAGTTTTGTATTTTAAATCATAATAAATAACATTATATGCAAAGATCCTAGATCAGCACTCCTACTCTGAGACTCTTTGTGGATACGGGCCATGAGCACATGACAGCTGCCCTTCATGCAGCCCCGATACCAAAGAAGGCTGGTGAAGGGAGGACAGGCTCATAGTCCACACCTGCATTCTACACCTGCATTGCTTGCTGTTTGGGGTTTTAGGCTGGGTTTCTGTACTGGACTTTGATATATCAGCTGATGTAAGAAGGGCTATATAAATACATTTGATTTTGATTAGTAATGGCTGGAATGGAATCGATTTAATAGAAAGTATCATGTCTTTGTCTTATGCAGCTGTGTGACCCAGTGGGTGAATAAACTTGGTTAAAGCTTTACTAGTTGTCCGTGAGTTTTCACTCTGTTTATTTAGAACCTAACAGTACATCAGGTATTATTGTATTACTTTGTGATCAATTAAAGAAAATTGTATTTGCCTGATTTGCATATATACGCTAGGTGTATTTGCACACATGAATATATTTAAATAAAGGGGATGAACAGGGTTGCCCCCACCAAAAACTTGCTATCTCTAGGCCTACCTGCACTCACCTGCACTTTCTAGACTTCCTCATTAATACTGTTGTCATGTTCTCTTGCATAATTCAACCAGTGTGTCAAGAGAAGGATACCCACGCAATTTAAAATCATAACGCTCGGCTCTAGTTCACACCTATCTAAACATACTTTACTCTGTTTGCGAGATCAGACATAGTATCACCATAATCCGAGTGTTCATTTTTGGAAGTTGCTTTAATTTCAGCACATCGAATTAAACATTTCAACTGTACTAAATCATTAAAAAAAAAACACTCACCAAAATAAAGTGATCTTTCTTGTGATGTAAGTGTCGAGACAGTGCGCTAAATCCCTGACGAAGCGTTAGAGTTCCTATAGATGCAACGGAAGGCCAATGTATTCCACTGATGCCATTTCAACCATTACCGGAGTGAGTTTGACAGGTCATTACAAACGTTTCCGCGGTCGCTACGTTAACGGGAATGGCACAGGCAAGAGTGGGAAAGTGTCGCAAGAGTAAAATCAAAGCCATCAATCCAGTCATATTTCACTGATAAGTGGATTTTGCACCCTTCAAACACAGGAAATGGATGGCTGAAAATAAGAGATCCAAAGGTGGGCGGGGCATGTGCGTTGCTAATACACCACTCACCCTCATTACGTAGGCTGGCTTCTTTGGAGTGGGAGGTGGGGGGCTCTTCTCTTTCTTCACCAGCTGTATGGGGGAACCTATGTCCAGTTCCTCATCGCTCTCATACATCAGAAACTGAACTTCTTCAGTATCACCCTGTGAGGAAAACCAAACCAACAACCTATTTGAAATCCTCTCAATCTTATCACACAACATACACCGATTCTCCTCTTCTGAGGACATATGTAACAAGCATATCAGAGGAGGAGTGCTGATCTAGGATCAGCTCCCCATGTCCATGTAATCTTATACACTGTGATCTAGAAGGCAAAACTGATCCCGAATCTGGTCTCTGTAAATATCCTCTCACTTCCTCCTCATAGTCCTGCTCATCCCTCAGTTTGAATGTTTGCTTGGGGATTGTGTTTTCCACCACAACGTCTGGCCACAGCTGGCCCACTAGCACAGAGTTAGGGATGAAGCCCACCGGATTGCTCTGTGCTGGGGCTGGCTCTAGCTCCTCGTCCTGCAAAGGGACAGACAGAGGACTAAGGTAGGTGTGGTTTCTTCGTCTCAATCTATCTATTACTTCAGGAAGTAGCTTCAGGAAGTAGAGGGACAGCAGACAGATATGCTAAAACTGAACCAGCGGCCCTCACCTGCCCTGGCTTGGTTATGGGTGGCAGGGGCTTGGCCAAGTTAGGGTTTGGGAAGAAGCCATTCCTTAAGGTGGGTGGGGTGAATGGTCGACGGTCAGGTAGTTTTGGAGGAAACAGAGCTGCATGAAGGTCAAACATGTCCTCATCCCCAATCTGAGATATAATCAGAACAGACGTTCATTAGTCTGCATATCTACAATGCATTCCCACTCTCAAGTAATGACATTTGTCCTTTCACATAAAACATTCTATTATAGGTGAGGTTATTGGTTCTTCTCTCTACATCCAACAAAAGGGCACATACTGGTTTCATCATCTCTCTGACTCCACTTGGCAGAGTACATTCCTACCCCAATCATCTTGTAGCTAATTGTTCTCAGTACAAGGAACCTTAATGTTTAGGGGCTGGCTGTAGACGATCTTCATATAGCGGTCGAAGGCCTCCTTCCTGGTTTTCAGCGTGGTGGGAGGTTTCCTCTTCCTTCTCTCTGTGGTGCCTTCCTGGAGTGAGGCCAGGTCTCTGTTTCGAGCCAGCAGCGCCTCATACTCCTGAGGGACAGGGAGTGGGTGGAAAAACTGTCATTACACCACTGGCACATTAGGTATGGGAACACACACATTGGCCTTAACTGATCAAACCTAAAATGAAAATAGCAGTAGTGGAGAGTGGGGTACATTGAGCCAAAGGTTTAGTTGAGCTACCCCTTGTTTCTAGGAAACCATACACAAAATGAATGTGACCAAATATTTAGCGGCAGCTAGCCTAGTAGTTAGAGCATTGGGCCAGTAAGCACAAGGTTGCTAGATCAAATCCCCCAGGCTGACTAGGTAAAAATATTTCGTTCTGCCCCTGAAAAAGGCAGTTAACCTGTTCCGAGGCCGTCGTTGTAAGTAAGAATTTGTTCTTAACTGACTTGCCTAGTTAAATAAAGGTTCAATAAAAAATGAAAGGAGTCTGTGAAGAATATCAGCTGATGTACGAAGGGCTATATAAATAAATTTGATTTGATTTGAAATTTGATTTGAAGAAGGAAACCACATGGAAAAAAAGTGGTAAGCAAGATACATCCCAAATAGATTTCATGATGCTTGTATCTAAACCAAAGTAGATTGTTTTAAGAATATTTTATACATCAGTTGGGGTCTTTATAAGCTACAAAATGAGGTCCTAAACCTAGTATTAAAGTGTATCTTTGTAGTTGTATGGGCTAAAATACAGTGCATTTGGAAAGTATTCAGAGCCCTTTCCCTTTTTCCTGCATTATGTTACGTTACAGTCTTAAGTCTAAAATTAATTAAATCAAAAATGTTACTCATCAATCTACACACAATAATACCCATAATGACAAAGTGAAAACATGATTGAAAGTCCACCTGTGGTCGTAGGAATTGCCTGTAGAGCTCCGAGACGAGATTGTCTCGAGGCACAAACCTGGGGACGGGTACCAAAACATTTCTGCAGCATTGAAGGTACAAGGCGGTAAGAATAAGGCTGTAACGTAACAAAATGTGGAAAAAGTCAAGGGGTCTGAATACTTTCCGGATGCACTGTAGTCCAAATGTTTTATGCATAATAGGCCGATTATACACTTTTCTCTCTACGCTTATTCTGACCTTTAGCTTAAGCATGAGAATAGCATGCTAATCAACAGCTATTCGTTGGGGGTGGAGATCAAAGAAATGAATGTGTGGCGGAGGTGTGGCTACACACATTCGCCGCATTCTAACCTTGACTTAATTCCCTCATAGTTCCACCACCTTTACGCGCAATGAAATAATGAATAACCTGTCGGTTCCAAGTGGGACAACATCTACTTATTTTTTCCTGATAGAAATAACACCATTCTCCATGCACTGTAATTTACAAATTGATAACAACTATTGATAAGAGCGAGGTAAGCCGTTTGGATGAGGGGATTGTAAATATAAATGACAATGGAGTTAGATCTATTTTACCTTATATACGCTGGAGACAAATGTGAAACCAGTCATCTGGCAGCAAACTGAATCATTTCGACATATCACCTTTTACACAGTGAAGTTTATGAAATGCTGCCCTTTTAACTTGGGAGGAAATGTGGTGACCCAAGTCATAGGCTTCTGTAGTCATAAACAAATGACAGTATAGCACCAAACCTACAGAGTTGATTTATGATTTCTAGAATGTTTTAATTATATTCAGACTTTTCACTGTATTTTTAAAAAAAACACCATTTGTATTATGTTAAATATTAGCCACTACCAGTAGCCACCGTCAGTTATACTCAGATACATTTATAACTGTCACTACCTGTCAGTTTCCTCATTTTGCATCATTCCATTCCATTGTTTGTTACCTTTCTTTCCTCTGTCACGTTTGTGTGGTTGTTCCTGAGGATCGTTAGCAACAGTGGATCATATTAGCCTAACATATTACAGGTTGTGCAATAATTTGGGACATGTAGCCCATTTCAATCATTATGGAAGTCAGACCACATGTAGGTAGCAGTTTAAACCTGGAGTTGCAGCACGGTTCATGGCGACTGGACCATTGTCATCACAGTTCCATGATTAGTGAAGATTATTAGGGTCGACTTATAGGACTACTGTTCATTTTTTTACATCTACCAATTGGTGCTGAAACAGAGATGAATATGCGTGTATTTACATGGCTTTCTTTCATTGATCCCTGAACAGTTCTCTCCATATATTCTAGTGAGTCTGTTGAGACACCAAATTTAAAGGGATGGCTTTAGATAAATGTACTGAAAACACTATCGAATGTAAACACCACAAGAACATCTGTTGGCCAGAAAGTAGCATGGGTTTTCCGCGGTTGAATTAAATACATTCAGAGCTTAAGAGAATGACCCCTGCCAAGCCCATTGCACACCTGCATAAGGTAAGTCTGAATACCAACTATTAAGAAGTGGCTAGGAAAGGCGTGCGTAGGAAAGGCATACATTTCCTAAGTCTGAATCAGGCCCTATATGCATAGTATTTTTGCAATGTGTCATGTATACAAACTCAAGATAGTGAATTTGTATTGTCACAGAGCAGAAACTGTGCCCTTTCTATACAAATGTAAAAGAAGCAGGGGTCTAGGCCCCCTTGAGGTTCTTGAGAGCGCAGCCAAGGAAGTAAGAGGAGAATATAGGTCCATTCGAGCAGCAGCAAGGGATGAAAAAATAAAAAAGACTGAATGACTCTAAAGAGGTACAAAAAAGACATGTACCTGTGGCCTCCCGAGTTGCACATCGGTCTAAGGCAATGGCATCGCAGTGCTAGAGGCATCACTACAGATCCGGGTTCGATCCCGGGCTGTGTCGCAGCCGTCCAAGACCGGGAGACCCATGAGGCGGTGCACAATTGGCCCAGCGTCGTCCAGGTTAGGTGACGGTTTTGCCGGCTGGTATGTCCTTGTCACATAGCGCTCTAGTGACTTCTTGTGGTGGCCAGGCGCATGCACGCTGACTTCGGTCGCCTGCTGTTTCCTCCAACACATTGGTGCGGCGGCTGGCTTCCGGGTTAAGTGGACAGTGTGTGAAGAAGCAGAGTGGCATGGCGGGGTCGTGTTTACGAGGACGCATGGCTCTCGACTTTCGCCTCTCCCGAGTCCATATGGGAGTTGCAGTGATGGGACAAGACTGTAAGTACCAATTGGATATCACAAAAAAGGGTTAAAAAGTACACCTCAAAACAAAAACTAAAATAAACATGTACATGTGAGAAAGAGAAGCTATAATAGAGTAGCAGAGGCACACAAGGTCTTATGTGATGACACGGAGTCTGAGCTTGCTAAACATATCAAGAATTTCGCTGACCACTATCATGGGTTTAGTAGCCTCAAATGCAGAGAACTTGAATTGGCATGTAGAAACAACATCCCTGTCCCAGACAACTGGTCAAGAAATGGAAGGGTAAGTCATATTGGACAGAGAGATCTATATCTGAATGCAAGCCTACATTTAAGATATACAATATACCACACCCCCATTCCATCACCCATTGTATCAGGAAACCATCACCTACTTACTCTAAGGCGGCTCAACTTACCCTGTCCCTATGCTCAACTTACCCTGTCCCTATGCTCAACTTACCCTGTCCCTATGCTCAACTTACCCTGTCCCTATGCTCAACTACCCTGTCCCTATGCTCAACTTGCCCTGTCCCTATACTCAACTTACCCTGTCCCTATGCTCAACCTACCCTGTCCCTATGCTCAATTTACCCTGTCCCTATGCTCAACTTACCCTGTCCCTATGCTCAACCTACCCTGTCCCTATGCTCAACTTACCCTGTCCCTATGCTCAACTTACCCTGTCCCTATGCTCAACCTACCCTGTCCCTATGCTCAACTTACCCTGTCCATATGCTCAACTTACCCTGTCCCTATGCTCAACCTACCCTGTCCCTATGCTCAACTTGCCCTGTCCCTATGCTCAACTTACCCTGTCCCTATGCTCAACTTACCCTGTCCCTATGCTCAACCTACCCTGTCCCTATGCTCAACTACCCTGTCCCTATGCTCAACCCATCCTGTCCCTATGCTCAACTTACCCTGTCCCTATGCTCAACTTACCCTGTCCCTATGCTCAACCTACCCTGTCCCTATGCTCAACTTACCCTGTCCCTATGCTCAACTTACCCTGTCCCTATGCTCAATCTACCCTGTCCCTATGCTCAATCTACCCTGTCCCTATGCTCAACTTACCCTGTCCCTATGCTCAACTTACCCTGTCCCTATGCTCAACTTGCCCTGTCCCTATGCTCAACTTACCCTGTCTCTATGCTCAACTTACCCTGTCCCTATGCTCAACCTACCCTGTCCCTATGCTCAACTTACCCTGTCCCTATGCTCAACTTACCCTGTCCCTATGCTCAACTTACCCTGTCCCTATGCTCAACTTACCCTGTCCCTATGCTCAACTTACCCTGTCCCTATGCTCAACTTACCCTGTCCCTATGCTCAACTTACCCAATAACCGGTTTTAACCCAGAGACCAGTTTTTTTGTACAAGCAATTTTTTCAGAACGGTTATGTTTACACTAATTCAGATAATTTTCTGGGATACAGAACATCCTGATATAAACTATAAACCAATAACAAGATCGAACAACTGAAACAAACTGAACAAGTTCCACAGACATGTGACTAACAGAAATGGAATAATGTGTCCCTGAACAAAGGGAGGGGGGGAGGGTCAAAATCAAAAGTTACAGTCAGTATCTGCTGTGGCCACCAGTGCATCTCCTCCTCATGGACAGCGCCAGATTTGCTAGTTCTTGCTGTGAGATGTTACCCCACTCTTCCACCAAGTCACCTGCAAGTTCCCGGACATTTCTGAGGGGAATGGCCCTAGCCCTCACCTTCTGATCCAACAGGTCCCAGACGTGCTCAATGGGATTGAGATCCGGGCTCTTCGCTGGCCATGGCAGAACACTGATATTCCTCTCTCACGGACAGAAAGAGCAGTATGGCTGGTGGCATTGTCATGCTTGATTATGCATGGGTTATGTCAGGATGAGCCTGCAGGAAGGGTACCACATGAGGGGGGAGGATGTCTTCCCTGTAACGCACAGTGTTGAGATTGCCTGCAATGACAACAAGCTCAGTCCGATGATTTTGTGACACACCTCCCCAGACCATGACGGACCCTCCACTTCCAAATCAATCCCGCTCCAGAGTACAGGCCTCGGTGTAACGCTAATTTCTTTGACGATAAACGCGAATCCAACCATCACCCCTGGTGAGACAAAACTGTGACTCGTCAGTGAAGAGCACTTTTTGGCAGTCCTGTCTGGTCCAGCGATGGTGGGTTTGTGTCCATAAGCGACGTTGTTGCCAGTGATGTCTGATGAGGACCTGCCTTACAACAGGCCTGCAAGGCCTCAGTCCAGCCTCTCTCAGCCTATTGCGGACAGTCTGAGCACTGATGGAGGGATTGTGCGTTCCTGGTGTAACTCAGGCAGTTGTTGTTGCCATCCTGTACCTGTCCCGCAGGTGTGATGTTCGGATGTACCGACCCTGTGCAGGTGTTGTTACACATGGACTGGCACTGCGAGGACGATCAGCTGTCCGTCCTGTCTCCCTGTAGCTCTGTCTTAGGCGTCTCACAGTACGGATATTGAAATGTATTGCCCTGGCCTTATCTGCAGTCCTCATGCCTCCTTGCAGCATGCCTAAGGCACATTCACACAGATGAGCAGGGACCCTGGGCATCTTTCTTTTGGTATTTTTCAGAGTCAGTAGAAAGGCCTCTTTAGTGTCCTAAATTTTCACAACTGTGAACTTAATTGCATACCATCTGTAAGCTATTAGTATCTTAACAACCGTTCCACAGGTGCATGTTCATTAATTGTTTATGGTTCAACAAATAAGCATGAGAAACAGTGTTTGAACCCTTTACAATGAAGATCTGTGAAGTTATTTGGATTTTTTAAATTATCTTTGAAAGACAGGGTCCTGCAAAAGGGGCGTTTCTTTTTTCCAGAGTTTATATGCAGTATGTGGACACCCTTGAAATTAGTGGATTAAGCCTAAAATCACCATGAGCAATGCCTAATGCTGGCTGGAGTGGTGTAAAGCTCGCTGCCATTGGACTCTGGAGCAGTAGAAACGCTTTCTCTGGAGTAATGAATTATGTTTCACCATCTGGCAGTCTGATGGACGAATCTGGGTTTGGCGGATGCCAGGAGAACGCTACCTGCCCCAATGCATAGTACCAACTGTAAAGTTTGGTGGAGGAGGAATAATGGTCTGGGTCTGTTTTTAATGGTTTCGGGCTAGGCCCCTTAGTTCCAGTGAAGGGATATATTAACGCTACAGCATTCGATGACATTCTAGACGATTCTGTGCTTCCAACTTTGTGATATCAGTTTGGGGAAGGCCCTTTCCTGTTTCAGCATGACAATGCTCCCGTGCACAAAGCGAGGTCCATTAAGAAATGGTTTGTCGAGATCAGTGTGGAAGAACTCGACTGGCCTGAACAGAGCCCTGACCTCAACCCCATTGAACATATTTGGGATGAATTGGAACGCCGACTGCCAGCCAGGCCTAATCGCCCCAAGATCAGTGCCTGACCTCACTAATGCTCTTGTGGCTGAATGGAAGCAAGTCCCCGCAGCAATGTTCCAACATCTAGTGGAAAGCCTTCGTAGAAGAGTGGAGGCTGTTACAGCAGCAAATACAGCAGCAAAGGGGGGACCAAATCTATATTAATGCCCTCTCCTCGATGTTATCCTCACAAATAATCCTGATAGGTATCAGTCTGGTGTTTTCTGTAATGACCTTAGCGATCACTGTTTTACAGCCTGTGTTATAATGGCTGCTCAGTGAAACGACCTGTCCTGATTTGTCATAGACTCTTGCTAAAAAACTTTAATGAGCAAGCCTTCCTTTATGAACTGGCCTCTGTAAAATGGTATAGTATCAGCTTGATCCCCTCTGTCGAAGACGCTTGGACCTTCTTTTTTGATGTGTTTTTGTGGTATTGTTAACAAACACGACCCCATAAGGAAAATGAGAATTAAAAACAGGTTCCGCCCCTGGTTCGACCGTGATCTTGCAGAATTACTCCACCTCAAGAATTGCATTTGGCGAAAGGCTCGGCACACACATACTCAGGCTGACTGGCTATCGTTCAGGCAAATGAGAAATAAGTGCACTCAGGCCATCCAGAGTAGATTTTCTATATATATTTTCTATTGTGTTATTGACTGTACTTTTGTTTATCCCATGTGTAACTCTGTGCTGTTGTTTTTTGTCGCACTGCTTTGCTTTATATTGACCAAGTCGCAGTTGCAAATGAGAACTTGTTCTCAACTGGCCTACCTGGTTAACTAAAGATGAAATTAATAAAAATAAAACATCCGGAAGGCCAAAGGTAGTTACTTTAAGGAGCAGTTCTCTCTCTGTGGGTCTTTGAGAAGAGCGTGGGGAGATCAAGCTGATCCTAACTGTTATAGGCCTATTTCTATTTTGCCCCGTTTATCAAAAGTGTTGGAAAAACTTGTCAATAATCAACTGACTGGCTTTTTTGATGTCTATAGTATTCTCTCTGGCATGCAATCTAGTTTCCGCTCAGTGTATGGATGTGTCACTGCAACTTTAAAGGTCCTCAATGATGTCACCATTGCCCTTGATTCTAAGTAATATTGTGCTGCTATTTTTATTGACTTGGCCAAAGCTTTTGATATGGTAGACCATTCCATTCATGTGGGCCGAGCACCAAGGAGGGCCGAGAGACCAAGGAGTATTGGTGTCCTTGAGGGGTCTTTGGGCTGGTTTGCTAACCTCTCTCAAAGAGTGCAGTGTATAAAGTCAGAAAATCTGCTGTCTCAGCCACTGCCTGTCATCAAGGAGGTATCCCAAGGCTTGATCGAAGGCCCCACGCTCTTCTCAATTTACATCAACAACATAGCTCAGGCAGAAGGAAGCTCTCTCACCCATTTATATGCAGATGATACAGTCTTATACTCAGCTGGCCCCTCCCCGGGGTTTGTGTTAAATGCCCTTCAACAAAGCTTTCTTTAGTGTCCAACAAGCTTTCTCTACCCTTAACCTCGTTCTGAATACCTCCAAAACAAAGGTCATGTGGTTTGGTAAGAAGAATGCCCCACCTCCCACAGGCACATATCAAAGCTGCAGGTTAAAGTTAAATCTAGACTTGGTTTCCTCATTTGTAATCGCTCCTCTTTCACCCCAGCTGTCAAACTAACCCTGATTCAGATGACCATCTTACCCATGCTAGATTACGGAGACATCATTTATAGATCGGCAGGTAAGGGTGCTCTCGAGCGGCCATCAGGCCATCAGATTTGACACCAATGCTCCTTATAGGACACATCACTGCACTCTATACTCCTCTGTAAACTGGTCATCTCTGTATACCTGTCGCAAGACCCACTGGTTGATGCTTATTTATAAAACCCTCTTATGCCTCACTCCCCCCTATCTGAGATATCTACTGCAGCCCTCATCCTCCACATACAAAACCTGTTCTGCCAGTCACATTATGTTAAAAGTCCTCAAAGCAAACACATCCCTGGGTCACTCCTCTTTTCAGTTTGCTTCAGCTAGCGACTGGAACGAGCTGCAACAAACACTCAATCTGGACATTTTTATCTCAATCTCTTCATTCAAAGACTCAATCATGGACACTCTTACTGACAGCTTTGTGTGATGTGTTGTTGTCTCTACCTTCTTGCCCTTTGTGCTGTTGTCTCGGCCCAATACTGTTTGCACCATGTTTTGTCCTACTGCCATGCTGTGTTGCTGCCATGTTGTTGTTATGTTGTGTTGCTACCATGGTGTGTCGTCATGTGCTGCTGCCATGCTGTGTTGATGCCATGTTATTGTTATGTTGTGTTGCTACCATGGTGTGTCGTCATGCGTTGCTGCCTTGCTATGTTGTTGTCTTAGGTCTCTCTTTATGTAGTGTTGTGTCTCTTGTTGTGATGTGTGTTTTGTCCTATATTTATATTGTATTTATTTATTTTAATCCCAGGCCCCAGTCCCCGCAGGAGGCCTTTTGCCTTTTGGTAGGCTGTCATTGTAAATAACAATTTGTTCTTAACTGATTTGCCTAGTTAAATAAAGGTTAAATAAATACAATATTGAAAATGCCCGTGATTTTGGAATGAGATGTTCGACGAGCAGGTCTCCGCATACTTTTGGCCATGTAGTGTATCTTTGTTAGAAAGAAAACTATATTTCCTGTGATGTAGTGATGCTGAATGTAACAAATGGCTCACTTTACCCCACACTCCTTCACACTCAATTCCATTCAAAGCTTTCTCTCGTTCTCCTCTCTCTCCCTTTCATATTCTGGGTAAACTCACTGGATCTTTGGTCATGTCCTGCTTTCCGTTGGGTTGTTTCCCTGGTATGGGGGAGACCACAGTCCTGATGGCAGGGCAAAAAAAATAAAAACGGTTCATCTATAGATCACACATTTTGGCTCAAAATCCCAGTAAATATGTAGATTTACCAGCGCAAACGTAATCCATAGACTTACTGTTGATACACATTTACTGTAACAAACTTATAGTTAGTTAGAACTTGTCTATGATGTTCATTATGTCACATTATAGGTAGAGACGGAGGGTAGCTTACGTGGTTTTGCTTGTCCTTGTTGAGGTGTGAGATATGGGCAAGTCAGGGATAGGATCTGACATCTCCGTAGACAGGAGCTACGGATGTATACAGAGCACAGGCACAGCAAAGGTATCATTACCCAGTAAGCACACTTATTCGAAAGCATTGAGCTAAACCTAACTACATCATCTCACTGAAAATGCCTAAACACGTATACACCCTCCAAGACCCATTCTAATATATAAGCCATTTAGCAGACACTTTTACCCAACGCGACTTATAGTAAGTAGTGAGTGCATCGATTTTCATATGGGTGGCCCCTGCGAAAATAGAACCCATGACCCTGGCATTGCAAGCACCGTGCTCTACCACCTGAGCCACACTAGGACCATCAGTCTGTCCTCACCACCTCTCCCCAGTACTTCACCACCCCCCCCCCCAGTCAGTATACCCGTAGCTGGAAGTCATGTGGCAGCAGGTGGGCGCAGCGGATCCTATACAGGTCCCCTCTGATGCCTAGGAGCAAATCTCCCCTCTGCCCACTGTAGGCCAGACACTCAGGCTCCGCACTCAGCTGGAGGGTTCTTAGAGGGACAAGGACTGCAGAAATTACTAACACACACACACCCCTTACAGAAAAACCACATGATTTCACATCTGGAAAATCACATGTGAAATCATGTGAAAAGGTGTTTTTGGAACTCTTCCCATATGATCACGTTTTCACATGTGTATTTTCATGTTATCACATTAACTTCACATAAGATGAACACTTCACGTGTTCACATGTGAATTTTTATTTTTTCCCCCTTTAGGGACACACACAAACACATTGACTGACCTGAGGAGGCGGTTATCTTCATCCCAGATGCGAACAGTTCCATCCTGACTGCTGGAGGCAAACACTCGGAGCTGATGGCACACACAGAGCCCTGCACACACACACACACACACACACACACACACACACACACACACACACACACACACACACACACACACACACACACACACACACACACACACACACACACACACACACACACACACACACACACACAAAGACATTTAAAAAAACCTTGTCCGAGGATCACCCACTGAACAAAAATATACACGTAAATGTAAAGTGTTGGTCCCATGTTTCATGAGCTAAAATAAAAGATCTCAGAAATGTTCCACATGCACAAAAAGCATATTTCTCTCACATTTTGTGCACAAATTTGTTTACATCCCTGTTAGTGAGCATTTCTGCCTTGCCAAAATAATCCATCCATCTGACAGTTGGGGCATATCAAGAAGATGATTAAACAGCATGATCATTACAGAGATGCACCTTGTGCTGGGGACAATAAAAGGCCACTCTAAAATGTGCAGTTTTGTCACACAACACAATGCCACAGATATCTCAAGTTTTGAAGGAGCGTGCAATTGGCATGTTGACTGTAGGAATGTCCACCAGAGCTGTTGCCAGAGTATTTAATGTTAAGTTCTCTGCCACAATGTAGTTTTAGATAATTTGGCAGTACGTCCAACCGGCCTCACAACCGCAGACCACGTGTAACCACGCCAGCCCAGGACCTCCACATCTGGCTTCTTCACCTGTGGGATCGTCTGACAGCCACTAGGACACCTGATGAAATTGAAGAGTATTTCTGTCTGTAACAATTCCTTTTCTGGGGAAAACTCATTCTGACTGGCTGGGCCTGGCTCCCCGGTGGACACGCCCACCATGGCTGCGCCACTGCCAATTCATGTGAAATCCATAGATTAGGGCCTAATGAATTTATTTCAATTGACTGATTTCATTATATGAACTGTAACTCAGTAAAATTCTTGAAATTGTTGCATGTTGCATTTATATTCAGTATAGTTTGAGGTACATTAACTTGTTGAGTGTTTCAGGGGCCATATGTATTAAGTGTGTCAGAGTAGGAGTGCTGATTTAGGATCAGTTTTGCGTTTTAGATTACAATTGCAAGAATATTTTGAAAATAAATACACAACGCAGAGGACTAAAGGTCAAGAGGGAATTAATGATCAATGGAAATAGTGTTTTTTTCTGTAATAGCGAATGATTATTTATTAATGGGTCAGAGCATGGGAGGAATTTCAGTCCGGGACTCATAGCTACATGGCAAGTTCTCATTGGTCCAAATTGTCTATATATCGGGCCTGAAATGGGATACACGTTATCTGGCCATTGGCCCAATTTTAATGCCAGGAATTCTAATTGGTGAACCACAGGTTAGGGTTCGGGGTATAAAACTACATCCTGTCTCTTTGTTCTGTGGAGAGAATCACTGAGGACAGGGGAGAATGAACATCTACATTTCAGCACAACCTCTATGATTTTTCCTCTTTGAATAAACCTATTTTTCTCCCCCTGATTTGCTTTGGGGGTCTGTGTAATTGAAGAGTAACATCAACTGTTAACACAATGAATAAGATTACATGGACAATGTTGACCTGATCCTAGATCAGCACTCCTACTCTGAGACGTTTCATACGGCCCCAGATCTATAGTATCTAAAACACAGTATATTGTTTAACGGTATCTTCTGTTACTGTCTCACCCGTAATGCAGTCCAGATGGTCCTCACTGGGCGGATGGTCAGTGCGACTCTGGTTGAGCAGGCTGAAGTGCACCAGGCTATAGGTGGCGCTATCGGGATCCTGGAAGGCTAGGGCCAGCAGAGGCCCCAACAGGGTCAAGTAGAGCGGAGGATGCCCACAGAAAAGGTTCAAGTGCAGGCTGAGACACTCCTGGGCATAGGGAAACACCCTCCAGACCAGCACTGCCTTGTCCTCGCCTGATGAAAGGGAGAGAATGGGATGATGATCACCATCATCCTCATCATTCTACCATCACCATCATCCCCATCACCACCATCATCATCACCACCAACCACCACCATCACCACAATCATCATCATTACCACAATCATCATCACCACCACAATCATCACCACAATCATCATGATTACCAGCATCATCAACACCACCACCGTCATCACCACCACTATCATCATCATCATCCCATAGAGCCAATAGAGTGCTGCATACCGGCTGTGAGTAGGTAGCTGTTCTCAGGGTCTGCCTGCAGGGAGGTGATTTTCTGGCCGTTGTGTGCGGGGGTCCTGTACTGCACCTTTCCTGTATCCAGCATAAGCACACTCACACAGCCACCATTGTGCCCCAGCATTACCAGGAACCTGTCCCAGGGGTAGTCATAAGGGAGTCATAACATATCATTACTTTGGATGGTTGGCACACTATTTTGAGCTCCGGGGTTAAGTTTACCCTAGATACAGATCTAGGATCAGTTTCCCCTCCCCTAATCTCGGGTTAACCCAGAATTTAAATCTTGCAAGATTACCCCTTTCCCAATCCTAACCTCAAAAAATGCAAAACTGAACAGCGTCTAGGGGAAACTTCATCCAACAGCCTGTCTTAATTTAGTAACAGATTAAAACAGAGTTAACAGATTCAAACATAGAGTGCTTGTTTTGGTAATTACCGAGGGATTCATGATCTAAATATAAAGGGACTGTCAATAATATCAACATAACTCTAAATTAGGGACACAGGAGGGGTCTTACCGGTTCTTGGCATCATGAAGAGGTTTCTTGTTCGTGGGTCTCTGGCATCTCTGCTCCTGCAGGCTCTTCCACTCGTCTAGCGCTCTCTGTCCGTCAGCTATGTTGCTGTAGAGCACCATGCAGGAGGCTGGGCCTGGCTTTGCGATCCACTGATCCCCCTCCCCATCCGTCTGCTCCTCCCTCTGCCATGGACCCTGTCCTCGTGCCTTCCACTCATCCACACATGTCGCTGGGTTGGTCAGCGTGCTAGCCCGGATCAATGTTCCGCCCTCCGTCAGGACCAATAGAATCTCTTTGTGTAAGCAGTAATCGGCGCACCTTACCCTCTGCCCGGTACCGAAGGAGGTTAGGACCGCGCCCGTCTCGGCAGCCACTAGCATGACGTTACTATCCCCGCTGACGCAAAGCACCCGGGTGGGGTAGGGGTAGGGCAGGGGGCAAGAGGGAACGACTATCTGTCTCACGGGGCCATCCAGGTCCCCCCCCAGCCTGCAGTGAAGATTATACAGGCTGCTGATGGTCCAGAAGTCCACTCCTTGCTGGGAGAAAGTAAAGAAGGTGCCCCCTATCATCGGACCCCCCAGGCTCAGAGGGGGCTTCCCTCCTTCGATGGGGAAACACTGGACCTGGTCCCCCCCCTCCATGCTCCAGCAACGCAGGGTCCCATCCAGGGAGGCAGAGAGCAGCAGGCCAGACTCCGGACAGCAAACCAGAGAGGTCACCACACCTGTGCGCGCACACACACACACACACACACACACACACACACACACACACACACACACACACACACACACACACACACACACACACACACACACACACACACACACACACACACACACACACACACACACACACACACACACACGTAAAGAGTGTTGTGACCTTTGTTGAATGCACTTGACTTGACTAGCTGGATTTCATAGGGAAGGTTTTTTCCCCAACCAAGTGGTTATCTCACCAGTGTGTCCTACGAACGCCATACAAAGCCCCCAGTCAGGACCCCACACTCTGATGGAAACATCTTTGGACGCAGTGACCACAAAGTCCAGATGAAAGCTGTACACCAGTGCAGTGATATCCCTGAAGAAAAGAGGCATGTTCACTCTGTCTGCAGATCAGTTGAGGTGACATTTTGCCCAAAACTGCCCACTGTCCAACAATCATGATCACACACACACACACATCTACCGTTGGTGGAGGTTCCTTTTGTGCTCCAGAACACGCCCAGCAGTGAGGTCAACGACAACCACAGCTCTCCCGTAAACGACGAAGGCCCTGTGATGCCTCTCGAGGCCCGGGGGAGCCAACTCCAGCTGGGTAAAAACACTGTGGCGCCCAAGACCCTCCGTCACTCTCACCCGGCACACCATGTGAGTCAGACACCACACACACACGTTCCCCGCCCCCGCTGTCACCAGCTCCAGGGACTGCTCTGTGACTTGGCAAACACGCACATCCAGAGGGTCTAGAGCATTGGCTAGGGGGCGCAGCTCACTGTCCAGCAGCGTGAGGCTTGCCCCGGGCCCCCAGCCCACCAGACGCCCAGGGAGCTGAGTGGAGGTTAGGCCCATGTAGGGGACATAGACAGAGGCGGGTGGGAGGTCACGGAGACGCCCGTCTGGGTGGTACATAACGACCCTGCCTTCCCTGTGAAGGCTGATGAACCCTGCCGCCCCCTTGCCATAGGTCATGTGGCGCACAGGGTCGTTGCAAGGGAAATGACGTACGTGCTGCAGACCATGGGTGAGAACAGCGCTCTTGACATCGACGTTTCTTATCTAGGAACGCGGGATAGAGAGTTAGGATAAATAGACATGTCGCCTACCCATTTAACAATGCCTCCAACTGAAGAGAGGATGCGTCCATAATGGCACCCTATTGATTATATAGTAAATTATACATGGTCTATAGGGAATCGGATGCCATTTGGGACACCCAGTGCCATCTTTTTTTACCTTGTCCACATTCTGCTTCATTCCAGTGCTGAGGAACTTCCACATCCTGCGAGCTTTCCCCTTGGCGCTTTCCTCCACAGAATTCCCCTTCCCTCTCCGTAACTCTGACCCCCATGAGCGTCTAACCGCCCTGACTGCTCCCTCCTGGTCCGCTGTTGTGGGGCGGGGGGTAACCCGCAGCGTGCTCTTCCTGTCCAGGTCGGTTTCGTCGGCGAGGGGAGGGGAGGCCATGCCCATGGCCTGCACCAAGCCGCACTCCTCGTCTGTGTTGTCTGCTGAGTTGAGCATGGATATTTTGCATGCACTTCCTCTCTAACTCCGATGGGGTGGTGTTGGGGTTCTTTGGCACTCGCATATGTCTTTCACCCTAAAGCTCAGTCTAAGTGTCAGACCCTTTAGTTCAGTTGAAATATTTTCTGGTGAAGAGGGGGAAAAAAATATTTAAATCTCCAACCTGTTTTCTATTTGCCAGAGGAGGCAGTTGCTTTTAAGGCACTCTATCAAGACAACACATTTGAAATTGTAGCATTTTGATGATAGATAACTACTACGTTTTCCATCATCTAAGCAGATGTTCGTGTTTATGTACCTTTTCTCTGTTTCTGCATTCTAATGTAGCCTATACAAACCGGCACCGACATGAGACATTTTGATCAAAAACATTATCTAATCCGTCAACGATGTCAATATTTATTAAACAGAAGAAAAACACCACTGACCGTGACCATGGTAGCATCCGTAGTTCTAAACAGTAGTTCTTTCTCACACCAAAGACTGTTGTCAGCGAGTTAAGTTACAACCACATTGTAGCTAAAACTCTTCCCACGTTGTAGAGAATCTTCATTGCCGAGCGCATACCATCCGTTGCTAGGATACTGGTCACTTGATTGGGTGAAAATGTTCTGTTTGGACTCATGTCTCTGATGTTGGAATGATTTAAAGAATTCGATTTATTTTAGGCTTACCCCAAAGCCGTATTATTCGGGGCGCTGAGTTTACACACAGAAAAACCTTTTGCAAACCAGGGCATAGAGAATCCTAAAAAAAAGACATGAGAAATACATGAAATACTTTATTTAATGAAGTAACAAAAATCTTGAAAAATGATAGTTCTCTCATAGAGAAAATACTGTTATTGTATTAACATCACATCAATAAAATGAAAAGTAGCATCTATACATTCACCATGTTGCTTAGCCCTGAATGTTTGGTGTCACACTGATTTGGATGGGAAGAAAACACCAAATCCATTTTTTTCTTTTATATAAAACACACAGAACAGACATTGTCGGTATGCAAATGCAAAAGTTGTTCATTTGTAAATAAGCACAAACAAAGCTATTTTTATTCCAATATTGTATTTCAATATCATGCCACTATGGCATCTACTGTATTTAGAATAACAAATACACAAAATAACTGAATGTGGAATGTAATAGAAATATATAGTCCATTTATATCTGCTTACATTCTGAAGTTGATCTCTTTACTGATCTAGAGATGACTGGGATTACCACTGTATGAATAAATTTGATCCAACACAGTGAGCCCCCTGGGTTGTATCCACTAGGAACCAAATGGAAGCAAACGGGGAGGGACTAACTGAATTTGTCCAATAAGAAACACTAGTGATATGTTATGACTCCCTATGACTCATTGCAAAAACTTTCAGTAAAAAAAAACTTTAAAAAAAAAATGTTTTAAACAGTTTGCACAAATGAATACACTCCTGACATATAACTTCAAAAGGCCTCCTGCATCATGATCTGTAGTTTCTCCAGGTCAGCAGATTCAGGCACTGTCAATCTCTTGCTGAAATACTGCATTTCTATCTTCCCCGACTGTGTTGCCAGTGATATTCCTGAATAGGTGTTCTGCTTTGCAGGGTCACCAAAAACAGCCATGGCTGTTACCCTGAGGAGAAAGAAACAGAAAGATGAACCAGGCACCATAAAAATGTATTATTGATGTGCGAATATATATATTTTTTAAACCTTCCCCCAATCACTAACTGGGGGATACATCACTCATATTTCATCCAGCTAAAATCCATTTATCAACATTCTGCTTTTCATTAGTTATGAAGTATTTATACAAATGACATCTGCACTTTGTTGTTTCCATACTAATCTGTTGTTTCCATACTAATCCGTTGTTATTTACACAGAACCCTCCGCATGCTTACATTTTGTGTCTTGGGCCATCGTCTGACAAACATTGAAATACATAATTCAATAATTTTGTAATTGAGAGTTTTTTGTGTGTGCAAAAAAAGAAGAGAAAAAAAAGAAGTCATTATTAATTACCTGTCAGCATCAATCTTTTCAGTGATCACAGGCTCAAAGTCTTTCTCCAGCAGGTCCCATATGTGAAGGTAGGAGGCAGCATCCAGAACACAGAAGACTGTTGGCCTGGTCTGGGCCCACTGTACTGACACCACCGGCTGCCCTGCTGTACTGCTGGTCCACTCCATCAGAGGCTGCTCACTCAGCACTGTGTGTAGTCTGACACTGCCATCCCCACAGCCCACCTGGAACACAGAGAAGCACACACACACAGATCATACGTAAAACATTCACATACACACGAGCATGCACAAACGCACACAACATGAATCTCAGATACATCAATCTCAACAGCACTGATCTCACCAGGAATATGGGTTCTCCGAAGGGAGAAAAGTCGATGGAGGCGACATCAACGGGTCTGAATCCAACCACCTGAGGCCTGTAGAACTTTGGAGGAGCCTTTAACCCGTGACTGGTCCCATGGTTCACAAGACCCTATGAACAACACACATTGCCCAATACATACCATACGACACAGTGTGACTTCTGTTTATTCTGTCCACATGATCCTGGACATACTGGATGGGATGCGTCTCAAATGGCACACTATTCCCTATACAGTGCACGATTTTGAGACGCATCCACAAAGTTAGTCATATCCAGGATGTCTAAAATGGCAAACAGTGAAACAGAGAAAGAAGATGGTTCATTGATTTGATACTGCTCACCATATTCGTGCCAATGAAAAAATGGTTGGAATCAGAAGGCAGAAATTTTAACAGCAGTGTCTGTAACGGTGTTGTTTTCTTAGCGTCTCGCGTCAAAGACCTGGAGAGAGAGAGAAAGAGACAGACTGAAATAAATACCCAGTCGTATCACTAGGTCACGAGATTCCAGGCAAAAAGACACGACACCAGCTGCACGTTAACAGATACACATTTGACCACTGAATCATATCAGTCTGGTCAGCTGACAACAACAACAACTGTCCGTGCGACATGTAAAAACAAGCTTGTTGTGTACCGCGGGGCCCACGTTGTGGTTATTTTTGGCCCACTGACTGGCAGTGATGAATTGAATATCTGTACGTCTCACCTCTCGCTGGTGGTGAGGACTGTGGAGCTGTGGAGCAGTTTCACTTTGCCCCCAGGCCGGAGCCCTGCAAGAGAAACAGCCAGGGTCAATTGAGTGGGAGAGAAAAAAAATAAACATTGAAAGTAATGGAGGAAACATGTTAAACGTGACTGACTCACCCAGGTCTGTGTGCGAGCCGGCGTCGTTGGCTTTAGGGAGCTCCAGTACCACCTGTGGGACAGAGATGGTAACAACAGCATTGCAGAAGGACACTTCAATAATGATCCGTCTGTGCGGTTAGTAAACAGACCAATCCAATAATTCAAGATGACTAGTTATACAGTTAGTGTATAGTAGTGATGCAAAAGCATGGGGCGGCGTTGTAGCATACTAAAGACACTTACCCATAGATTCAGAACCCCATTTCCATCAAGAGAAGCCAACTGGAATGACAATCCTGATGACTCTAAGTTTGAAATTAAGGGAAGACTTTAGCTCACCATAAATAAAACAAATGCTACTATAATTGTGTGTTTCTCATAGACCAATGTCCCAATTCTCTTTCCTTACTCCCAAAGTGTGCACTTGTTTACTTCCCTTCACAGATTTAAAAGAAAATGGCTGGTATAAGAAATATGGTGAAAACTCCAACTAGCCCCTGCCTGCACCAATCCAAGGCTTTTAGACTTGGGGAAAGTAGTAAACGAATGCACACTTCAGGAAAAAGAAGATATAATTGGGAGGCACACCAAGTCCAGTTGGAGTACCTTCGTCAGAAGCCAAAAGGGGAAGCTCTGGCCTCAGGCCCTCAGCCACGGTGGCAGGGACGGCCTCCACAGAGCTCACTGAGGACATGTGGCCCGACGCTGCCAGCACGGCATCTGATGACAGGGTGACAGAGGAGGTGACATTAACCTACTCAAAAACAGGAGATGACGCTCCTGGAAACTAGGAGTTGATACGCATCTCTCTCGGTTCAAGAAGATATTCTTAAGAGTACATATTAAAGAGTAGATTAAGTATTTTCATATGGGTGTCATCCAAATCAAAATGCCTGCCTTGATGTATATCGTACATGCAATACAATAATAAACAGAAAGAGATGAGTAGTCCCGGCGCAAAAAACCCCTGAAACTTTTCATAAAAGCATGAAACTTGGAAAAATAACGGAGCCAGAGGAAAAATCTTTTGATTGCTGACCTGTGGAGAAGGTTGGGTGGCGGAGAGTCCAGTCGTTCTCCCCTATTCTTAAAGTGTAATGGGCACTGGCGTGCTCCCTCAAGTCCCACAAGACTACAGAACCCACGGACGTGCCCGCAAACACCAGCGTGGATTTACCAGGGCTGAAGCAGCAGCATTGCACCTGAAGGATAAAATCAGAGAGTTGTAGTCTTGTTTCCACTAATGCTGATGCCAACCTTCAAACACATACTCGTTGATAACGCCCATCAAATCCTAAACCAAAGCTTCAAATAGGGTCGCATAATTCCAGTAAATGCCCTCAAATTCTCAGATTTCACAGAAATCCTGGTTGCGGTTCCCTGCTTATTCCGAGAATCTTCCAAAAAGGGATTTCTGGAAAACCTGGGAATTTTGGGAAACCCCATCTCTCTGAGTTGCAGTGGTTTAGTGGCACCTCGGACTCGTAGACAAGAATCTTCTGTGGGCGGGAGGGCTCCCAGATGTTCCAGATACAGATGATGGTCTTGCTGTCGAGCCGCACGGCGCTGGGCTTGGCTGAGGGGTTGTGCACGGACAGCATGGTCTGCCTCTGCACCTGGGAGAATTGAACCAGGCTGATCTGACGACCTGCGAGCAGGGAAAACAATAGGACCGAGACAAACTAGCTTATATACAAACATGGTAAAAATAGCATTGGTTGTTATGGGTGCTGCCTTTGGGAACACGGGCCAGACCTTCAGTTCAGGACAGTGGCAAGACCCAAGTTGCTGAAAGTGCATGGCATGAGCTAATTAGGGACTGTTCTACACTGCAATGACAGCAATGTGAAAGGCTGAACACAAAGTACGAACATTATAACTGGGTGTCAGGTAACTTGCCATATAGAAATGGAAGCTTGGTATTGAGCTGTAAACACCCGTCGCTGAAAGAGAGAGTGTCTGCTTGAGTCCTCAGCTTCTTCAGTGATTGCTTCTCAGCCCTATCCTCTTCCAACAGTACCGCAACCACCTAATAATAACAGCAAATCAGAGAGCACAAAGCACTAGTAACGGCAAGAAGAGGGAAAATTTGCAATATAGTGACGACAAAAAGGTTACTTTGATTCAAAGAAAAATGTAGCCTCATAGGCTATACCTGTGAAGCTGAGCGCAGAAATGTTGCTAGGCGCTGTGAATCGATGCTCAGTCTGGTCACAGATTCATCAGACGCCTCGTGGGAAAGTTTAGGACCTGTTGCAGCGTGGGAATAAAACACATTCCAAATGGCAGCACATTCCCTATATAGTGCACTACTTGCTCTGGTCAACCGTAGTGCCCTATAAAGGGAGTAGGGTGCTATTTCGGATGTAGTCATAGATTTGATAGAATACAGATCACAGTGCACGTTTCCTCACCTCCACAGCCTACGTTCCTCTCCGCAGGATGCTGTGTCCACTTCTCGCTCATCTCGATCTCCTCCGTTTGAATGTCGCGATCAGTATTGTCCTCGTTGCACTGGACGTAAGCCTGGAAAGTGAGGATGCATTGGGTTTATCACATTAATATGAATAAAAAGACAAGCAAGCTTACTGCCACAATGATGTCATTAACGAGCAGACCAGGGTTCAGATACTATTTGAAATCTTTCAAATACTTTTAGAGTTTTACGGTAGCCTGTCTGGAGTACCAGACGGGTGGCGTTTGCACTATTTGAAACTATTCTATTGGTTCCTTTGCGCCCAGGCAAGCTCAATGAAGCCCAAATAAAGTATTTGAAATGATTTCGAATAGTATTTGTACCCAGGTCTGTTAAGCATAGGCAAACCTGTTTTGTGTTTGTTGTTCCAAAGTTTTTGATGTACATGTCATACTCATTGACAGGGGGCAGATCCAGGAGGGAGAAGGTGATGGAGTAGTCCAGGTCGATCAGGCGAAGCAGCTCTGTACTGCGTTTCCTGGGGTGGGCCCATATCACATACAGAGAGTAGGAGATATTATATAGCGGGTTTAGGAAACAAGGAAACACAACAGCTATCTCACTCTCCAACCAAGGCGCAATGAATTGAGGAGCAAAAATTGAAATTAAGGGGAAATTCAGCAACTCTTGGCGGATAGTGGAAGTTGATAAAAGTGCTTCTTTAGCAATAAAGAACAAATATAGCTGCGATCAGCAACGAACGGGGTTCACAGGATGACAGAAAGGACACAAGATCAGTTGGGTAACAAAGCAAGCACTCCCATCCTGTAGCAGCCATCTTCCTTTATGTGCAATCAGTGAAAGCATTACTATGTTTATCTCTCAATATCACATTGATGACGCAAGTGAAGTTTAGTCTAGTGCTGTAGGTTGGTCACCTTTCAATGCAGCAGGTAGTCATTATTAAAAGTCATTACTTCATGTATTGAGTTTATTTACCAATTCTCGGGTCAAATCTGTTTGTGTAAAATGGTTTAAATCTCAGTTGCTACACTCGACACTAGCATAACAAAATACCGCAATACACTCTCACAG
This sequence comes from Oncorhynchus gorbuscha, assembly GCF_021184085.1. Taxonomy (NCBI): domain Eukaryota; kingdom Metazoa; phylum Chordata; class Actinopteri; order Salmoniformes; family Salmonidae; genus Oncorhynchus; species Oncorhynchus gorbuscha. The sequence goes on along the minus strand of NC_060179.1, from coordinate 33,774,519 downwards.
CTGTAATACGCTGAATAAAATATCCACTTTTCTCTACGTTCAGACCAACAATATGCGATTATACAGAAATACGAATCACGATATTTCACATTGTTTGTCCAGATCATTTAAATCTAACATTCATTTGCATGAAACAAAGTCCACTTGATCAATATTTATTGCTCTAGTATCCTGTGTTGCCACCGGTGCCAGTGACATCTATAGTGCCACTAACTGGTCTGGTGCAGCCATCTAAGGTTGCAGTGGCTTTATATTCACACAGTTTCTAAAGGACATATACATAAGCTGTGCATACCATATTTCATGGCCCCTCGTCCATCTGTTCAGTTCTTATAGCCCTGGTGTGACATAGTGCCATCTAGCGGTGTACTGTGGCCGACATAGAATGGGGAAACTAATCCTTCTCAAATTCATTAGAGGCTAATTCATTGAGTCTATATACCAAATCTGGCATCAATCTGACTCATGGTGAGAAGATGAACAGAGATGATTTTGAGCATAAGTGTTAAATATGCAAAGATGTATTTTATTATATAGTTTCCTTGTTCTTGCGGTTAATCTTATGGACGTCCAAATTGATAGGCCATTGTGGAGTTTGATTTACAGTGGTTTAAATGGACACCTAGGATTTATGATATAACTCCGCCATCTTTTCACCAATCCCTTAGCTTAATATACATTTTAAAAAATTGCAACCCTACCATGTAAAGAAAAGTTATGTAATCAAAGGTCAATGTTCACTTTTTTATTTTTTTTAAATAAGTCTGACAGTACTTTTGACACTATTTCAATTAGAAGAAATTATGGTTTGATGTGACTAAAATGCATCAGAAAGGTAATAGGAAGTTCAGAAGATCATCAGGCAATAATTTTGTATGATATTCTGTGTAGAAAATATCATTATTGATGATGTTCTTTTTCCGCCCAGTCTAATTTAGTGCCCTCTGTTCCAATTACTCTGTTCTAAAGGCTGCTAGGGAGACAGAAGACACATACCCGAGAGTCTTATCTTTCAGTGACAAGGTCATAATATGTTGTAGCTTAAACTGTTCAAGAGACACATTTGTAGGAAGAAAACAGAAACCACAACTGTTTTTTTGATTTCAGATTATCTCTCAACTTAATTTTCAAATCAGACAACCCCACATGGGGTCGTGTCCAATGTTCCCTCTGATATTTTTCTGCTGATCGCAAACCTGAACCTTGTGAAATCTCTGTGCAACTTCCGAGATGCGTTTACTGTGAACACTGAGGCTGTAAGGCTTTAATTTATTGTTTTAACAGTGGCCAATCAGGCTCTACTGTGGCTATTTGATCATAATGTAGGCCTACCATGAAAAACAATAATGAAAATGCATCACATAACATTTTAACGTGGAAATAGCAGTTCGATTTTCCGGCCTACAGTAGCAGCCAATGTGTGGTGTTCAATGTAGATCTCCATTCCATGAGACTTTTGAAAAAAAAAACACACAGGTTTTGACATTAACCTGTTTATCCACTTGTCTTTCAGACAAGGAGGTGACTGAATGTTTTGTTTTGTTGTGTTGTTTGATGCAAGAAACCACTTTACAAAATAAAATGCATTTATTATTCCCATACAATTATTACAGAAAATCAGAACAATTATTCTACCCTCTGCCTATTAGGTACTTAACTTATTCAAGCCGGTCTCAAAATACACAACTGCCCCTTTAAGACATAAAAGAAAGCGCTTTACCCGATTCCCTTTTCAAAGATGGCTAGATGCATGTACACGTTTTGTGCTCTTGTAGGAAGGAATCACTCACACATTTCTGACTACAAATTAGCTATAACTGGACTAATAACTCACTAACTAGCAAAGAATATAAACAAATGTGCACACGTGGCTATCCGCAGCTCAAGCTTTGATCTCAAAACAAGCGCTAATAATCCAGCTCATAGTGAATGGCACAAATCCATATATGGCAACGGTCTATTTGCATATAGGCCTACTGCAGCTCTGATTGGTTATGGCGCACCGGTATGTGTTGAGTATGGGCCTGAGTCGTGCCTGTCAATGCAATAGAATCCTACTCCAATGCGCTCTCTTGCATAGTTCGTTTTGCATACTAAGTCTTGCATAGTTAGTTTTGTTTCGGGATGTTGCATTGAAAGTGGCTAATATTGCGTTGACTCGATCACAATTCCCACAGTAAAGGGAAATGTTGATAGTGTTAACTAATGGGAGCTGCGTGCCAGTGTACAGTTTAGAAGGAACATTGGTTGTGAACCTTGGCTTTCAAGTTTCTAAGTCAAACTGGGGTGACGGACATAAGGGTTTAAGCGAGACTGCTTATAACAGTGCCACCTATAGGCCAATCGGTGCCATTATTTTTGATGAAGTTACTCATGGCCTCTAGTTTCTGTGTGGCAAATAATTGAGATATTTGACCATGTAAAGTGGGAATAAATATATCAATTCAGAGAATAACAATAGGTTTCAAAGCTTCACTGTGAACCCCTAATAACAATTTTAAAAAAGCCTTATTGTAAACTTCCACTGTCCTCCAAGCGTTGCTGAATTTCCTCTTCACATCAGTTGACTCACAGGGTTTACAGTAGGGCTCTGAATCTATCCATTTTAACCGCATTTCCCTCTCAAATTCATCACACTCACAGTTAGTTCCATTAGACTTACTTCTGTTTGCTGGCAACCTTTTTGCTGACCTCACGATGCTTCGCAGCGACAAAGTCCATGAACCTCCCGGGCTGTGAAACTTTACTTTGAGGCGTTTCAGAATCTATGGCCAAGAAATGTTTTCGTTATTCAAACAGGCTTCGTACAATTTGTCCTAAAAGACAGTCCTAAATAATAAACAAGTCTTTATTTTTCATACCAGGGTCGTATCAACCAAACGGGCTGAAACGGGGAGCGACCTACCAGAATGATCCAATAAGAAACAATATTTTTTGGTTTTCCATTCGAAAACGTTTTGCTATGGTATGCACTCTTGACTACGACCGAGTAGTGTTGAGCATTTACCATACCTCTTGACCTTTTGGGTCTGTCGTCCTCCTCTGTGCTTAGCCTGGGCTGGGCAGAGCCCACTCTCTCGTTCTCCTCATCCATGGCTCTCTGAATGGCCTCGATCTCCTCCCTCCTCTGTGAAATAATTTCCTCCCTCACTTCTCTCTCTTCATGGCTGCGTGTCTGCTTTTCATCCTCTCCCTCACTGTCATCCACATCCTCAAAATCCTCCTCATAATCCTTTGGAGATAAAAAAAATATTTTAAAAAGTTGCTCTTATAATGGTGTTGTAACAACTAGTAACACGTGTAACTACCATCTACCATTGTTGATTGTCAATGCTTGAATACATTTAATCACTCACCATTTTCTGGAAAAGCAATCCATTTAGAGCATGCGTGATATATAATGAAACAAAAGAAAAAAACTGAAATACAAATGGAGTTACTAAGAAAGTTCACCCTCTATAGGCTTTGACTCGTCTCACCTCAAAGTCCTCTTCATAGTCCTGAGCTTCATCATAGCCACGGTCCTCAGCCGGGGCCTCCGCGATTTCCACCTACAGATGCAGTTAATTTCAGATGCAATTATTTTCAGATGCAATTCATTTCAGTCAATAGCTTGTATTTAACACATCTAACTTCATGCGAGACCTGCGGTGCATTCAGTTTGGTTCAACATTTGCTAAGTTGCGGTTTGTACTTAATGACACGTTTCCCAAAACGGTGTTGACCGTTCGTCCTCTGAGGTAAGTTTGATCTTTTGGTGGGTGTGGCCTAGTCAATATGGGTGTGACCATTTGAAATCACAAAACTTGTGCAGCACACCACACATAATCACCCTCTGAGCCACCATAATCGCGACTTTCTTTAACTGAACGCACCCCTATTAGTTAAATACATAGACAAATATACAGAGCATTTACAGAAATAGTATATCCATGTGAATGTTGCCATGCAACAAGCTGGAGCATGGGTGCATTCGGAAAGTATTCAGACCCCTTGACTGTTTCCACATGTCGTTACGTTACAGCCTTATTATAACACTGATAATAACATTTTTTTTACCCCCAACAATCTACACACAATACCCCATAATATATATTTTTTTGCAAATGTATTAAAAATAAAAATCTGAAATACGTTATTATGAGACTCTAAATTGAGCTCAGGTGCATCCTGTTTCCATTAATCATCCTTGAGATGTTTCAACAACTTGGAGTCCACCTGTGGTAAATCCAGTTGATTGGACATGATTTGGAAAGGCACAAACCGGTCTATATAAGGTCCCACAGTTGACACTGCATGTCAAAGCAAAAACCAAGCCATGAAGTCGGAGGAATTGTCCGTAGTGCTCCGAGACAGGATTGTGTCGAGGCACAGACCTGGGAAAGGGTACCAAAACATTTCTGCAGCATTGAAGGTCCCCAAGAACATTGTGACCTCCATCATTTTTTAAATTGAACCTTTGTTTAACTAGGCAAGTCAGTTAAGAACAAATTCTCATTTACAATGACGGCCTACCCCGGCCAAACCCGGATGACGCTGGGCCAATTATGCGCCGCCCTATGGGACTCCCAATCACGGCCGGATGTGAAACAACCTGGAATCAAACTAGGGCCTGTAGTGACGCCTCTTGCACTAAGATGCAGTGCCTTAGACCGCTGCGCCACTCGGGAGCCCACTTGGATTCTTAAACGGGAGAAATTTGGAACCACCTAGACTCTTCCTAGAGCTGGCCACTCGGCCAAACTGAGTAATCAGGGGAGAAAGGCCTTGGTCAGGGAAGTGGCCAAGAACCTGATGGTCACTCTGACAGAGCTCCAGAGTTCCTCTGTGGAGATGGGAGAACCTTCCAGAAGGACAACCATCTCTGCAGCACTCCACCAAACAGGTCTTTATGGGAGACCGGCCAGACGGAAGCCACTCCTCAGTAAAAGGAAAATGACAGCCCGCTTGGAGTTTGCAAAAAGGCACCTAAAGGACTCTGACCATGAGAAACAAGATTTTCTGGTCTGATGAAACAAAGATTGAACGCTTTGGCCTGAATGCCAAGTGTCACGTCTGGAGGAAACCTGGCACCATCCCTACAGTGAAGCATGGTGGTGACAGCATCATGCTGTGGGGATGTTTTTCAGCGGCAGAGAGTCTAGTCAGGATCTAGGGAAAGATGAACCGAGAAAAGTACAGAGAGATCCTTGATGAAAACCTGCTCCAGAGCACTCAGGACCTCAGACTGGGGCGAAGGTTCACCTTCCAACAAGACATCGACCCTAAGCACACAGCCAAGACAACGCAGGAATGGTTTTAGGACAAGTCTCTGAATGTCCTTGAGTGGCCCAGCCAGAGCCCGGACTTGAACCCGATCGAACATCTATGGAAAGACCAGAAAATAGCTGTGCAGCAACGCTCCCCATCCTAGCGGACAGAGCTTGAGAGGATCTGCAGAGAAGAATGGGAAAAACTCCCCAATTACAGATGTACCAAGCTTGTTGCGTCATATCCAAGAAGACTCGAGGCTGTAATCGCTGCCAAAGGTGCTTCAACAAAGTACTGAATAAAGGGTCGCAATACTTATGTAAATGTCATATTCCAGGTTTATATTTTTTATAAATTTGCAAAAATGTATAAAAAACAGTGTTTGCTTTATGGGATATTGTGTGTAGATTTGAGAAAAAAAAAATATTTAATCCATTTTAGAATAAGGCTGTAGCTTGTAAGTCAAGGGATCTGAATACTTTCCAAATGCACTGCATGTGAAGGCAAGCAAAGCAATGAAGCCATCAACAAAAGGTACCACTGCAAACATTTGCCAATAATGAAAGAGAAATATTAGAACAGGTTGGATAATACTCTGGGGCCATGTTAACATAAACAAGCATTTAAAAGTTAAATGGGTTCTCACACACCAAATGCATATCAGCTAATGAAAAGCAGCGATATACATGCATGCGACGCTAAATCGTAGCTGGTCCAATCAGATAACACGTTAGCCCTATGCTAACCTCAACAGGTGGTACTGATTATAACCTGGCACAACTTCTTTAGCCTATGAAAGATCTTAATTTATCTTTATATCCACCAACCAATGGCATTTCTTAAAATAGGTCAACCCTGGCCACTGGAGTGATATTTTAAACCTACAAATTCAAGGTTTACTTGATCTGTTGTTCTGTAACAAAATGTTGTGTGCCAATATTGCACTGATGCAGCCTTGACGAGGCTACTACTGTTTAACAACATTTTCGCTTCACGGTGGCACATACTGCTAAAGCGGTTGACTCGCAATCGATAGTGCATTTAACTGTGGGTTTGAATAGCCCCCCCCCGCAGCAAGCATTTTTGTTGAGGAAAATAACTGTCCACTGCCGGTCCTTGATGCTCGCCGACCTTTGCCACAATCTGTGACAATTAAGTGGTAGGCACTTTACACAAACAGTAATTTGATCAGTCAGTCAAATACATGTGAGAGTTTCTTTGATGATCAGAACATGCTGTTGGACTTACGTATGTTAACAACACTTCCATCCATGAAGAAGTGTTGGAACACGTCCAACTACTTCAACGATTCTAATTGGCTGATGCACTTACAGTGGGGCAAAAAAGTATTTAGACAGCCACCAATTGTGCAAGTTCTCCCACTTAAAAAGATGAGAGAGGCCTGTAAATTTTCATCATAGGTACACTTCAACTATGACAGACAAAATGAGAAGAAACTAATCCAGAAAATTACATTGTAGGATTTTTTATGAATTTATTTGCAAATTATGGTGGAAAATAAGTATTTGGTCACCTACAAACAAGCAAGATTTCTGGCTCTCAAAGACCTGTAACTTATTGTTTAAGAGGGTCCTCTGTCCTCCACTCGTTACTAGTATTAATGGCACCTGTTTGAACTTGTTATCAGTATAAAAGACACCTGTTCACAACCTCAAACAGTCACACTCCAAACTCCACTATGGCCAAGACCAAAGAGCTGTCAAAGGACACCAGAAACAAAATTGTAGACCAGCACCAGGCTGGGAAGACTGAATCTGCAATAGGTAAGCAGCTTGGTTTGAAGAAATCAACTGTGGGAGCAATTATTAGGAAATGGAAGACATACAAGACCACTGATAATCTCCCTCGATCTGGGGCTCCACGCAAGATCTCACCCCGTGGGGTCAAAATGATCACAAGAACGGTGAGCAAAAATCCCAGAACCACACCGGAGGACCTAGTGAATGACCTGCAGAGAGCTGGGACCAAAGTAACAAAGCCTACCATCAGTAACACACTACGCCGCCAGGGACTCAAATCCTGCAGTGCCAGACGTGTCCCCCTGCTTAAGCCAGTACATGTCCAGGCCCGTCTGAAGTTTGCTAGAGAGCATTTGGATGATCCAGAAGAAGATTGGGAGAATGTCATATGGTCAGATCAAACCAAAATAGCACTTTTTGGTAAAAACTCAACTCATCGTGTTTGGAGGACAAAGAATGCTGAGTTGCATCCAAAGAACACCATACCTACTGTGAAGCATGGGGGTGGAAACATAATGTTTTGGGGCTGTTTTTCTGCAAAGGGACCAGGACGACTGATCCGTGTAAAGGAAAGAATGAATGGGGACATGTATCGTGAGATACATGGCCCCTTCCATCAGCAAGGGCATTGAAGATGAAACGTGGCTGGGTCTTTCAGCATGACAATGATCCCAAACACACCACCCAGGCAACGAAGGAGTGGCTTCGTAAGAAGCATTTCAAGGTCCTGGAGTGGCCTAGCCAGTCTCCAGATCTCAACCCCATAGAAAATCTTTGGAGGGAGTTGAAAGCCCCAAAACATCACTGCTCTAGAGGAGATCTGCATGGAGGAATGGGCCAAAATACCAGCAACAGTGTGTGAAAACCTTGTGAAGACTTACAGAAAACGTTTGACCTCTGTCATTGCCAACAAAGGGTATATAACAAAGTGTTGAGATAAACTTTTGTTATTGACCAAATATTTATTTTCCATAATTTGCAAATAAATTCATTAAAAAATCCTACAATGTGATTTTCTGGATTTTTTTTTCTAATTTTGTCTGTCATAGTTGAAGTGTACCTATGATGAAAATTACAGGCCTCTCATCTTTTTAAGTGGGAGAACATGCACAATTGGTGGCTGACTAAATACTTTTTTTGCCCCACTGTATAATCATAATCAGTGCAACCTGCTGAAGTTAGCATAGGGCTAACTTTTAACATGCTATCTGATAGGACGAGCTACAATTTAGAATTGGGTCATAAGCAAGTAAATCAACACTTTTCATTGGCTTATACGCATTCTGTGTGTGAGAACCCATTGACCTTTAAATGCTTGCAAGTAATGACCCTGTATATCTATAGACAAGGCTTGTGAACTTGTCTGATTTTAGATGCACTGAAACATACAAAATGCTTCAGTCAATTTTGACAGACCCCAATTCAAAATGCAACGCTCTTGGTCTGAATTGGGTGTGTGTTAAGCAGCTATGGTCCAAAACAAATAGCCATGCTCTATTCTCATGCTAGCAGAGGTATTGACGGTAGATAGATATGGCCATGAGAAAAACCCCATCATGAAAAGAAGTCTTACGGGCTCCTCTGTGTCACTTAATTGTTTCTGACTAGACCTCCACGCTGACTCAGATCGCATCACTACTTCCTGGCTCACACAGGGGAAACACACAGGAAAAAAAGAGTCATGAAAACACATATACTATATATGAGGAACATCTATTGAAAAGGGAGAGGGACTGTTTATCACTTGTTGTTTTCTCCGTATTCCCTTTTCCTATATTATTTTTTATACTTTTTTATGATGTAAACTGTGTAGTAAAATGCACTTTGAATAAATTATTGACTTTGTGACACTAACCTTAGTTTTAACAGGCTCTGTCTTATCCTTGTGAACTCTGAGGTCTGAGGATGATGATGATGATTTCTTGGCGCTGGTCCGTTCAGTGGAATCCCTCTCAGGAATTGCTTCTTCTCTGTGCCTCCTCTCTCTATGTTTATCCCTCTTTCCCTCCCTCTCTCTGTCCGATCCCTTTCGTTCCCTGTGCACTCGCTCACTCTCCACTTCTCTGGAATCACCGTCATGTCTCCGACTTTCACCTGTATCCTGTAACAAAAATATACCCCAGGATGTGAAGTTGTCCCTGGATTCTGCTCATACATTTACATCTTGGATCAGTTTTACATTTTAACCACTAACGGTTAAGAAGGTTAGGATTGGGGGAGGTGATGCGGATCCTAAATCTGTACCTAGGGGAAACTTCACCCCAGAGTGTAAGCCAACGGAACCAGTCAGACCATTGGGGTGTTGATACCTTATTTTTTAATTTGGGGAATAAAGAACATGTTAACGACAATATTGAATACTCTTACGTGTTGTGCTCTCTCTTTGTGTCTCCTTTCTCTCTCCTCCTTTTCTTTTCTATGTTGCTCCCTGTATTCTGGAATAAAAATAACAATGTATTGACATACGATGACTAGTGAGGTAGTAAGGTATATTTTTCACCTGGATAACTTTACCTCTTTCTTCCTTTTGTCCTGAATGGTCTTTGTCTGTGTGTCTTTCTTTTCTTTCCTTGTCTTTCTGCGATCTGTCCTTGTAGCGTTCACTCTCTTTCAAATACTCCCTCTCTTTATGTCTCTCTCTCTTCTCACGATCATGCTCTCTATCCCTGTCTCTCCCTCCCTCCGCCCTCTCCTCATTTCTCTTTCTATCTCTGTCAGACCTTCGCTCCCTGTCCCTCTCCCCTGTTTCACTCTCCTTGTTTTTCTCCTTCTCTTTATCCCTGTCGCTCTTCCTCAGCGCATCTCTTTCCCTCTCCCTTGTCCTCTCCGTATCCCTTTCTCTGGCCTTTACCCTCTCCCTATCCCTGTTTTCTTTTTCTTCTCTATCATGCATTTTGTCCCGACTGTCTCTGTCCCCATTCCTGTACTTTACATTCTCTGTGCCTTTAATAACCCTATCTTGCGCTCTGCTCCTTTCTTTGTCTCTCTCCTCCTTTTCGCCCATCCTGTCTCTCGAGCCGTCTATCCTTCTGTCTTGATGCCTGTCCTTGTCTGTATCTCTGGGTTTTGTTCTCTCTCGGGTCCCATCTCTCTCTCTGTTCTTCTCTCTCTCCCTTCTGGCCTCCCTCTCTGGGTCTCTGTGGCGTCGCTCGACTGACTCCCCCGTCCTATGTCTTCTCTCATCATCTCTCCTCCTGCTGCTGCTAGATTCTTCATCGTGTCCTCCACCCTGACAACAAGACACATTATTCATTGCACATGATACAATCGAGGCAAACTTATCATAAAACATTTTGCTACACTTGTCACGTGACTGAATTTACCCTTATGTGCCTCCTAAGGTCATCTGATTTCCATGTATCTTCCTTTGTTATTTTCTAAATAATAGACAAGGAATACATCATTATTCTCACTGACAATAAGCACAGCAATAACCAAGACTGACTTTGCTGCAAAGAATATTGATGCATAGCTATAAATGTAGCTAGCTATATTAGTTATCAATTGGTTTGATAACCAATCAACTAACGTTAACTAGTCTTGCTTGTAGATTGTCCTCTAGCAATATAGATAGCTAACGTTACTAAGTTAGTTAGATAGCTAGCTAAAGCAGGTTATTCCTGGCTGGACTGGACGTTGGCGTTAGCTAGCTAGCAAGCTACTACTACTGTACGGGTGAGATGTAGCTAGTTAGCTAAATTAGCTAGCCTAACGTTACCTATCTCTACATTTGCACGCATATATGTTTAAAATTGTTATGTATTTAGTCACCATTTTACCTTATCTGTAGGCATGATATCGCCTGTCTCTTCCTCATGAAATATTCAATTTATATCAGAAATAAAGATTACGAATTTGTGTTGACATTATTCAGCGCCTTGACACCAGATTTCGATTGCGCAAGCGCACTTGACTGAAACTAAGGCAAGTGCGTCATGTTCTCTTGACAACAGGATTGTCAACCGATCGAAGAGCTCTCTGGACGCAAATAACTTATCGCCATGGATACACAGTCCAAATATATCAATAGCAGATGCATCTATTTATCATGGCAAGTCCAGACCCTGCTCGACAATGACTAAATTCCATTATATTGGCAAGTCTGTGTAAAGCCATATAATCATCATTCAGATTAAAACAAATTAAAAACTGCATGAATGTGCTTTATTTAGTGTAGCCCGGGTGCTAGTCAGTTTCTGCTCTTATGAAATTGTCTGGCCCGAACAAAGCAAAGGCCAGCACATGGCGTTATTAATCTGGTATTTATGGTTTCATTTTACCGTCCAAACGCATTGTATGCAGCCGGCAATACACTCATATTCCCCGTGGACCGGTTCGTACCTAAAATATTCTCCATTCAGGATGCAAAGTCGTCGATTTCCTCCTTAACTAGATTTAATGGCGAGAAGGCAAAATAAAAAACTATAAAAAATATGTATGTTTATATTTTATTTTGGGGGATTAATCACATTCTTTATTATTTTGTTGTTTTATTTGTATTATTATATATATATATTATATATTTTTCAACAATAATTACAATATTACACATCAATACAGCTTACCTTGCTAGTGGCTAATGCTACTTCCTGATGTTGAGTCCTATCAGGGGTAAACAACAGACTGCTGCAACCTAATTGGCTGAACGCGATACGCGTTCTTGGCGAGCTTTCAGTGGCATTAACCACTCTAGCATGGTGATGTTTCATAAAGCAAGTACGCATATTTACCCCGTTTTCTTCAGCAGGAGGAAAGCGATGCATTTGTAGCCTGACTGGATAATGTGTTAGGTACGAACCGGTCCAAGGGGAACACCAATGTCTCGCGTGCTGCATACAATGCGGTTGGACGGTAAAATGGAAAATACTTACTATTGACATCTTTCGGCCTGTGGGCTATGAACTGTCATGCCAAACTGTTGGCAAACAGGGCACAAAATATCAGGGCACAAAAAATGTTGGCAAACAAGGCACAAAAAATCTGATATATAAAACAGTGTATATATAGATATATGTACACACACAAACATAATACTGATATATTAACTTCTATTTATTCAGGGTAGCCCAATTGAGACCAGGGTCTCATTCCCAATGGTGCCATGAGTAGCCTACAAACATTTTCTCACGAACAGGTAAACATATTAACATTAAAACCAGAATAATAAAAATAACCACAAAGCACAACATCAACGCCATAATTTCAACAAATAAACCACTACAATCACTCGAAACAATTGCAATCCCCAATCAATTAATTCAATACCAGAGTCCTAAACAGCCCTAGTAGCACCAGGAAATCAAGATGCAAGGAATTTTGTAGTTTATTCCTACAATGGGGGACACTAAAACTAAAGGAGGATTTATCTAAATTGGTTGAGACCAGAGAGACCTCCAGAGCTAATCAATCCTACGAGCGTGTTTGGTAGCTCATTCTTTATTCGTTAGCCACGAAGTTAGGTAAATTAGAAACTTGTGTAGTAGAGCTTTGTAGACAAAATGGGAATAATGATGGGACTTTATGAGGACCAGCCAACCTTTTTATGAGGACCAGCCAACCTTTTGATACAGGATGCAGTTGTGAGTATTAAAACTGTCACCTGTGATAAAGTGAAGGTCGCTATGGTATAGGGCATCCAAAGATTTAAATGTCGTGCCTGCTGAAATCTGGTAAAAGGTGCCATCACCATAGTCAAGAAAGGAAAGTTGACTGTACAATCTGCTTCTTAGGGAGAGGCTAAATATATTTATTAAAAAGGAGCCCACTTTAAATCTGAGCTTTTTAACTAGTTCATCCATATGTTTTTTAAACATGAAGTCTTTGTCAATCCAAATGACCAGATATTTATAGGCGGGAATCGATGGGAGAAGCATCCAATGAATAAATATGAATTCATCTGAAACATTTTTTCAAGAATTAGATATCAACGTGTTTGTATTCTTGCCCACAGCAATCAAGTACACGTTTGAAACAAACCAGGGCTTTCTGTAAGGTGACAAAGTCACATTGCAGCTCTAACATAGTCTGGTCAACAGTTGGGGCAATGACGTACATAAATAACAACGTTGTCAGCATACAGATGAATATTACACGTTTTAACAGATAGACCAGTATTATTTATGTAAATAGTAAAGAGACTACCGACGCCTGCGGTACACCTTTTGTAATATCCAGGAAACTTGACACCATCAAAAAATATGCAGGGAGTCCTATCTGACAGATAATTCTCAAACCACTTGCTAGAAGCCTGATACAGACCTATTTCAGTCAACCTTTGAATGAGGGTGTGATGGTCATTTGTGCATTATGTTTTGAAAAGCCACTTTACCGATGGGCTAAAGTAAAAGTGACGAAGATGATGATGGACGAAGAGGATAACTGTTGTCAATAATTATTATAATAATAATAATTATTATTATTATTATCACTTAGTGGTCCATACATGAGCATGTCTCTACAGTTGCTCGGCACAGGCTGGCGATTTTGTGCCTCTATCGCATGGAGCTGCCTTGACCAACAGTTCCCTGATGGAGTAGAAGTTGACGTTTATTGTCAGGAGTCTTGACCTGGAGGCAGAACTGAGTGATTTCCACTTAGGCCAACTGCAAAGTCAGAATTGGCTATATTGTAAAAATGTATGAAAAATAAAATGTCTAAAATGTCTTCATTGTCAATTAATTAATTTATTGTTAATTGTTAGGTATTAGGTTTAGCAGTGTGGTTAAGGTTAGGGTTAGGTTTAACACACAGGAGGTTGGTGACACCTTAATTGGGAAGGATGGGCTCATGGTAATGGCTGGACTGAAAAGACATCAAACACATGGTTTCCACGTGTTTGATGTCATTCCATTTACTTCTCCTAACTAGTATTATGAGCCGTCCTCCCCTCAGCAGCCTCTACTGGTTTAACATCAGATGTTCTGACTTTGTGGCTGTGCCAGCTATTGACCACTGTGCAAAACTGCCTCCAGAATAATATTCATGACGAAAAACGTTAACCTGAGAAGGAGTACAGAACGCGAACGTGCGCTGAGAGATGAGCACGTGTGTTCGAAGAGTGAGACTGCAGTAGTTATGGCAAATGGACTACACGAACTCAACTCGGTATTAGGGAAGCAAGCAGGACAAAATGGGTTTGGATGCGGGTGAACTAACGTGACCGTAATCTGGGGTTGATAGAGGGTCTTTGCGCTCTGCGCAGGAGGTTGAACACTGGTGATAGTTTAATAAAGAATAGCAGAAGCCTCGGTTTAGGTCTTTACTCTAAAATCCATCAAAACTGTGGGCGCAAAGCAAGGAATGTCAAGAGACAGTATGACGGCTGTACGAGGTACCCATGCACATAATGGGAGCTCTGCTGGATCAAAGGAGAATGGGCAAAACGTACCGAGCCATGTTCACGCCGAACCCAGTACCAACGTCGTTCCACCAGGAGACATCGGCAATGACACGTCTGGGTCGTCTGCGGGTGACCTAACCAAGACATGGATTCACTTTACGAAGACATTCGTGCTCATTTTCCCCATATATGTTTTGGGATATTTAGAATTTAGTTTTAGTTGGCTTCTAATAGGGCTTGTGATATTTTTCTGGTGGAGGAGAAACACAGGAGGCAAGAACACCCGAATGTACAGAGCCTTGGCATTCTTTGAACAAGAGGAGAGAAATGTCCAACAAAGTCTGACATCTTCTGATTTGCCATCATGGGTAAGATCAAGATGACTTTATAAAGGTGCCTTGGATACTGTCATTGTGCATACAATATTCTCACTATCCCACTATTCAATTAGTCACTCTGGATTATTATATGACGACTACATTTGGTATATTCAAATGTAGAAGTCATATAATTATCCAGAAAGTTTGAAGGTGTTTTTTCTAATACCCAAATAAGCCTATTGTGTAGGCTACAGCACGTGACTAATCACTTTTTAGTTTCTTAGAAAACCATCACCTGATCAGTGTTGACATGTAAAGCTCTGATCACGCAGCTGTCCCCAGCAGTGACATTAGACTAAGCCCCCCCCCCCCCCTAAATACAGCATGGCACAATGGTAAACTGGACACCGGGATGGGAGGGACACGTGTCCCAGAGGAACCCTGTTATTTTAAGACACATTGCCGTGCCACTGTTCTGGTAACTAACACCACTTTGCATGCATTATTATGCCTGAAAGATGCACCCATTCTAACCTCACTTATTGTTAGCCTGGTCCCAGATCTGTTTGTGCTGTCATTGGCATGACAGTGAGTGACAAGGACCACTCTGATGGCATAAACAGACTGGATGGCATAAACATAAACAGTCTAGCTAAATTTAGGGCCCTACGATAAACCCTACAATAATGCCATCTGACCCAAGTTGAAGACTAGGCATATACTACTAGGCATATACTACTAGGCATATACTACTAGGCATATACTTGATGACAAGAGAATATTATTTATAATGTCTGTGCTTCTGGAGATCTGTTGCTCAGCAAGTGGCTAACTAGGACAGTCTTTAGTTGTTGTCTGTCTCTTCTGCCCTTTCAGTTGACAAGGTGACTACTAATTTGGTTAAGGGGAAAACATGGGGTTACATGACCAATTTTCACCCTATTTTTATCCTAAATGTTTGGCATTGTCACACTGTGTCATGCCTTGTGGCTTCGTTTCCAAGACACAATTTTCCAAAGGGCTCTGTAAAAATAGTCCTTATGGGCACCTTTTAATGTGTATAGAAGCCTGCTGAAGGTAGTGTGATGAACTAGATCGGAAGGTCTCTCGAAAGATGATTTAATTTAGAGGGAAATTAAATGTCTGCCTCAGAGCTGCTCCACACAGGGAGCTGCCAGCAGCATCGATTCAGCAAGTCAGTATATTACCGCTTTCTCATCACAATTCACTAGTCACTACTGTGCTGTGCAGTGCTAAACTGTGCCTAGCAGTACTGAGCTGGACTGGCCGCACTGTGTTGTGCCCTGTTCTTGGCAGGATGCCATAGGCACGCCTCAGGTACTGAAGGAGAGACTGACCGCTGGTGCTCAGCTGCCTCAGTCTGGACACTCCCAGCTGATCACTCAGACTGAGACGCTGAAACATGTGTGTGATTGTGTGGATTTGTGCGATTAACGTATGTGTTACTTCCTTTTATTGTATAGAAATGTATATTTTTGTATCTACAGGGCTCATCTGTAAAATAGACCTTGGTCTCAGTGTGACTTCCCTGTCAAAATAAAGGTTAATTTAAAAAAATTGTAATGTGACACTTGGGTTGTGTTTCTGAAGAGAAGGAGCAGGAGAAGGGGCAGGAGGAGAAGGAGGTATCTGAATCAAGGAGCTATACAAAAGCGTCCTGTCCTCTGGGAGATACACTCACTCAGACAGAGTTGCTCTTCCACCACACTGTGAAATACACCTATTCCCTATGTCAATAGGATGATCTAATAGACACGAAGGTACAGTAATAGTTGCCCACCTCCTTGTCAAGATAGTACAAGTATAATGTGTTCTAATCCTGCTCTCTTGATTGGAATCGAAATCCACAACCGCAATCTCCACATTTGCACCCTTAGTTTCAGTGCACATACTGTACCTTTGAGTGAGTGGAAAGGAAAGTGTAGATCATGTACACACAGCAGTGTAACACATCATCTATAAACATTGCTCTATAGGTTTGTCCTAGAGACAAGTAGCAGAACAGGAAGAAATATGCTGTGCTCTCATACATAAATAGTGAATGCCCCGACTGCTCCTGTTTGTTTGGGAAATAAATCTGCTGTGAGTCAGGCCAGTGCTTAATACTGCCTACACTAAAGTAAGATGCTGCTGCTTATTCTGTCTCCTATGAGACACAAGCACCAACCATCTCAAGTTAGCTACCGTTCAGGAAAACAAGTCAATCCTTTCCCTGAGTCACTTAAAGGGATAGGATACATTGATGTCCACTCTAATGGAGTTTTATACCTTCAGGTGTGTAATGTTATTCAGTACATGCAAGTTGCTTCCATCATGCTTCCAAAGCATTTCTATAGTTATATAACAGCATCTCTATTCAATTCACTTAAATGGACAGTACTGGATTTTAAATTACATATCCATTTCTGTTGTGAGGCATGATGCACATCCATCCTCTTGACACTTACCCAGTAATTTGATATCACTCCTAATTTATTTATTCTATTTTGTGAATTGGTTGCTTTACAGTATATGTCAGGTTAATGGAAAGCCTGTCAACTTGAGTGCTCCTGATTGCATAACAGCCACACTTGTGGCTGGTAAAAACGCTAGGCCTGAATCTGTCAAACCCAGCAGCAGTTTATCTCCCTACTTCCCATTCCTCTCACTTTCTGAGCCTACGCTCCTCAATGCTGTCACACTAATGCTGAATCAGCGCTTTTCTAACCTGAATTAGCATTACAGCCCCCTGTAGCTGTCGCATTCAATGTTGTTGCCACGGCTACACCTCTAGTGCCACCTCTCCCAAGAGGATAACACATGACAGCACACTTCCTCTGTGTTGTTCTGAAAAGGCTTGGCCGAGTGGCAGCCTCTATAGAAACGTTTTGTTTTTAGACTATAATGATTGTAGGCCTATGAAAAGTGGTGTGTGTGTGTGTGTGTGCATGTGTGCATGTGTGGGTACAGTATGTGGGCTGTGTGGGCAGTATGTATGCTCAGGGCTCTCCCACTGATGCACAGCGCATACTGTGTGCAGTATTTAGTGGATAGCTACAGTACTGTTATGTCTTTGTAATAGCCAGGAGGGTTCAAGCAGACTGCATCCCAAATGGCACCCTATGCCCTATGGGCCCTGGTCAAAAGTAGTGTACTATAGGAATAGGTTGCTATTTGGGACACAACCCAGGCTGCAGACATACTGCTGCTGAACCTAGGTAGAATATTCACCAGCTATTTAAGTTAAAATAACAATGCAACAATGTGGTTGTTACGATGGAATCAGTATGAGTACTGGTACTTGAAAATGGGAAAATAAAACAGTGTTTGAGCATGTAAACAGTAACAATACCAAGACCCATTGATGTCTCATTTTCTTCCTTTTAGGTCAACTTCCCAGATGTAGAAAGAGTAGAGTGGCTGAATAAGGTAAAAGAACAACAACAACAAAAAGAACATAGTGTGTCAGATGTTCCACTTCTATTTTGATGAAGACCTACTTTTTCCCTGCTGGGTTTTGGAACAGTATCTGTACTGTAGCCCCTCCCTCCCTCCCTCACTGCAGCGCTGTAAATATAGATATACTGGGATGTACTGTACCCTGCCGTGGGTTGAACCACACAGCTGCTCTATTTTTGCAGCGTACTCTATGCATAAATCAGGAAATCAATCAGATGTAAGAGTCTCTTAAAAGGGCAATCTGGTCACCGTGCCACTGTTTTTGGTAAACAGCTAAGGGATAGGGATGGAGAAGTGTAAATGCTCTCAAATTCCTAGACGGATCTATCGATAGAAGGACTTACCATCCATGAGATAGAAATCATAGTTTTAACCATGCTTTGAGGCTATACAGTGTTTGTTTACACTCATGGTTTACAAACAATGGAATAAAACTTAGATTTTGGGTTCTGATGGGGAACTACAGTTGAACTAAGCTCAGGTTATATTCTTCACGGAATCAATAATTATATAATATATATTTCATTTAAAAGTCCAATATTAGATGTAGCAACTGCAGATTGCCGCTTTAAGCCGTTCCATAATGACCTGAAAACTAAGTATCAAATATTTATTGTGTTACTACACATCATGACCGAAATAAAACACATGATGATTGAAATTTCATAGTGAATTTCACCAGTATTATAGAACTGATGAGACAATTGAAATGCCTTCGCATCACTTTTAGAATATTGCTGGGCCAGTTTTCACAAAGAGTCTCAGAGAAGGAGCGCTAATCTAGGAAAAAGGTCCCACCCATCTTATTTCAAAATGATGGAAAGGCAAGACTGATCCTAGATCAACGCTCCTACTCTGAGACACTTTTTGAATATGTGCCCTGATATTGAAGAATGAATTCAGTGAATTCACTCTGCTTCCTAAATGTTCTTTTATGACTCATTGGATGATGGTCAGAATGTGGGCCCAGTGTCAACTCACTGATCCGTTTTCCTCCCTGTGGCCCTGCAGACTGTGAAACAGATGTGGCCGTATATTTGCCAGTTCGTAGAGAAGCTGTTCCGCGAGACTATCGAGCCGGCTGTGAAGGGAGCCAACTCCCACCTCAGCACCTTCTGTTTCAGCAAGATTGACATGGGGGACAAGGTGAGCATCAATACTTATCAGCAGGAGTCTCTACCGAACCCTGCATTATGCTTACTGTTTATGGGATGTTTTTTAACTGTTCAACTAACTGCTGCACTTTTGCCATTGGAGGGCAAAAGGGCACGATCATCCCTAGAAGCCCTTTCTGTTCACGTGACTGTGGTGGATGGGGTGTTTGCTTAATAGCTTCCAGGAAGGGTCACAGAGTAGTGGCGAAGTTCATACTGGGTAAAACACAAGCGTGAGGCCCGGTGGTGATGTCATTTGTCTTGTATTTGTGTTTAGCCTTTGAGGATTAACGGGGTCAAGGTTTACACAGAGAATGTGGACAAGCGTCAGATCATCATGGACCTACAGATCAGGTGACCAGACTATCTCTATTTTGGACAGATTTTTAGCCTTTGGCTTGTCATAGAATGTACTGTGTGTAGTAAGTCATGTGGTTTAATGATTTGTTATTCAATTACACCAACTGTACATGAACACTTTCATGTGATTTTTGTTGATGCTGATAATTGTGTTTTTTTCCCCCTTTCAGTTTTGTTGGAAATACTGAAATTGATGTGGACGTCAAAAGGTACTACTGCAAAGCTGGTATTAAAAGCATACAGGTAATGTAGACATTCTATTTCATAGGAATGTAAAACCCCAGGCGGAGGGACTGTTTTTGTTTAGTTTTTTTAACAAATACACTTCACTTACAGCCGGAAATGGACTATAAAACTCTGTAATGGTTGGTATGATTGTCGTTTCTGCCACTAAAGACCTGTTCAGACGAGTAGAAGATGGTTAAATTCAAACCAATGTTGTGAAATCATATTACAGTTACTTTATTATGCCCGCTTGCTCAACTTGTTTTTCATTGCAATGACTTGCAAGCAAAATACCATGTGATCAGTGACCGTGTGTGTGTGTGTGTGTGTGTGTGTGTGTGTGTGTGTGTGTGTGTGTGTGTGTGTGTGTGTGTGTGTGTGTGTGTGTGTGTGTGTGTGTGTGTGTGTGTGTGTGTGTGTGTGTGTGTGTGTGTGTGTGTGTGTGGGAGAGAATAGAGGGTAGAACAAAACAAGTGTTTATATGCCATTGGCCATTGCATGGCAGCAGTGAAACATAGCTGGCAGGAAAAGCAATCTGTCTCCTTGGAGACTAAGATCTGTTAGTATTGTTAGTAAGGAAAGTCCTATAATACCAACCTGGACTCGGGGGTAGACGTAACATAGTACATGTAAATCCGGGACACTCCAATTAGTATGGTGCTTGCAATGCCGGGGGTTTGGGTTCAAATCCCATGAGGGACCAGTATGGAAAAATATAAAAATGTATACACTTACTACTTAAGAGCGTTTGCTAAATGACTTAAATGTAAAATGCATTATATGTTCCATTTCGTATGGTATGTATTCATTTGTATGACATGTTACGCATTGCAATTCAAACAATATGTTGCGAATTGCAATTCACACAATGTGTTACTAATTTGCAAAACGTATGATATTTTACGAATTCTCATTTGTTTGGGCTAATTTTAGCTAGGTGATTATGGTTAGCTAAGGCTTGGGGTTAAAATTAGGGTTAGGAGTTAGGTCATGAACCATCAAAATAATTTTTTTCATGAAATGTGATAATATTTGAAGGAAACTAGTATGACGACCAAAGTATAAAACATTTATTTTAGTTCTACATTGATAAAGTTTGATCTTTGACCCACTGGTCCCATCTCCCATGTCAAACAGTTAAAATCAAATCAAAAGTTGGATTCAATGTTAAGGTGACATCACCTTACCACTCTTTTTAATACACCAATGATAACATGATATTCTCTTATTTAATTTAAATAAGTACGGCCTTGTAACCAACATTGGCTAAGGCATGTTTGTAGAAGGGTGGGGTTTATATAGCTAGATTTCTACTTTGACTGTAGGGTTTCAGCAATAATTAAAAAATAATTATAATTAAAAGTTTACCCTATTCATCTATGGCAAAGATATTTATATGTTTCCCCTTCCATCTGTGTCTGGTGTTAGCTAGTTACTGGCTAGCTAGGTCTTCATCTGTGTCTGGTGTTAGCTAGTTACTGGCTAGCTAGGTCTTAATATGTGTTAGCTAGTTACTGGCTAGCTAGGTCTTCATCTGTGTCTGGTGTTAGCTAGTTACTGGCTAGCTAGGTCTTAATCTGTGTTAGCTAGTTACTGGCTAGCTAGGTCTTCATCTGTGTCTGGTGTTAGCTAGTTACTGGCTAGCTAGGTCTTAATATGTGTTAGCTAGTTACTGGCTAGCTAGGTCTTCATCTGTGTCTGGTGTTAGCTAGTTACTGGCTAGCTAGGTCTTAATCTGTGTTAGCTAGTTACTGGCTAGCTAGGTCTTCATCTGTGTCTGGTGTTAGCTAGTTACTGGCTAGCTAGGTCTTAATCTGTGTTAGCTAGTTACTGTCTTGGTCTTCATCTGCATGGAACTGGGGGAAGCTAGTTAAAACTCTGAGCTAGGTCAAGTCAATCATCCATCAGTGCTGTCTTGAAACACCCAGCAAGGACATGCCAAATGGGAGATGTGTATATACAAAAAAAATGCATATCAGTGATGCAATTTCATTGTCGTTTAAGTTGCTTTGTGTATCACCAAATTAGCTTGAGATGATTTTACTGCAACACTGCTCGCTGCATCCAAGTTGCTTGACATAGGCATTACAAACACTGTCAGTCAAGGTGAGCTCATGAATATAAGCTCCCTGACCACTCACCCAGTCTTTTCAAACTACCTGGTAATACTTTTCAGAATTACTGTTCAGGACCTTTAAGGTTTGGATTTGGAGAAGGGTTAGCTAACATGCTAAGTAGTTACAAAGTAGTAAGTAGTTGCAAAGTTACTAATTAGTTAAAATGCAAAAGTTGTCCGTGATGAAATTCCTACACCCAACCTTTGGGTTGATCGACATTCGCGTTGTACGCCCACTCATCCACCCTGACCAACCACCCCACTTTAGTTTTTGCCTTAAGTAAACTTCTGTCTCATGTAACCATACCAAACGTAACATATTATACTCATTTGATGGCCCGGATTTACATTTACTATGTTACATCTAGTGTATGAGACCAGGCTGACTATACCGAACCAGCTCCGATTTCTCATACTCACAGCACATCATAGAGGTGTTTGGAAACACCAGGCTTATGATTAAAACTACCACTTCTTTTTGTGTGAATTTTTTATTAGTCAACATAATAATAAATCAGCACTTAAACAACCTGCTAGTCTTTGAGAGATATTATTAGCTCAATATTTGTTTAGCAAGTTGAGGATGACATAACATAACTGCTCTATGTTGGCCTGATAATAATGACAGTGAGGGGGGCCATCTTTGTAATGTCCAAGCCTCCGCTCTGGAATGTTCCCATAGAGCTTATTAGGTGGGTCAAGGACCTGCAGAGTGTTAGTTCCATGATACTGAAAGCTACCTTAACATTGTGTCTTGTGTGTGTGTTTCTGTTTTATCTCTGCGAGCGAGTGTGTTTATCTTAATGCCTCTTTTGTGTTTCACAGCTCCATGGAGTGTTGAGAGTAGTCATGGAGCCATTGCTAGGTGACATGCCCCTTGTCGGAGCTCTGTCCCTGTTCTTCCTGAAAAAACCTGTAAGTTCTAGTACCTTGTACACACTTCCTCTTTCTACCATTTGGATTTCAGGCCACTTGCATCGTCAGCTGCTAACAGGACAGTTGTTTGACAATAGGTATTTTATCACTGTCTTCCTTCCTCTAGTGCTGAGCCTCCAGGCCCCTGTTCTGCCTAAACATTTGGCCGATTTAAGTCAAATACCAGTCCCCATTGGTGACACTGGAGCCTTAAATAGACACAGATCAGGCTAGTCCTACTTTGGTGGATTTCTTATCACTGCCTACACCAACCTCAGAGCAGACAGCAGAGAGGGGAAGCAGGAGGAGAGTGTGTAGTGGTTAGACTGTATATCACAGTGTTGTTACGTGGTGCCGTGAGAGCAGACCACAAACTCTGGAACAGCAACTGTTGGGCATGCTATATATATCTCTGTTATCTGTCATCCTAAAAATGGGAAAACAGCTATGCACATTTTATAGAGGAAATGTTGAGGTAAAGGATAAAAAGTATTGCAAAGATCATAAGTGATCCTCTTTTCATTGATGTCGGGAGACAGACTATATACCATATTCTCCAGAATGCATCACAGTGAAAGGGACAACCCTTCATTATTTTTATTTATTTATTTATTTTTATGTCATTTTTTTGTGGTATCCAATTGGTAGTTTACAGTCTTGCCCCATCGCTGCAACTCCCGTACGGACTCGGGAGAGGCGAAGGTCGAGAGCCGTGCGTCCTCCAAAACACGACCCAGCCAAGCCGCACTGCTCCTTGACACAATGCCCGCTTAACCCAGGAGGAAACACCGTACACCCGGCGACCATGTCAGCATGCGTTGTGCTCGGCCCGCCACAGGAGTCGCTAGTGCGCGATGGGACAAGGACTTCCCTGCCGGCCAAACCCTCCCCTAACCCGGACGACGCTGGGCCAATTGTGTGCCGCCCCATGGGTCTCCCGGTCACGCCGAATACAACTGTTGAAGACCTTACAGGCTCTAACCAACAGTGCAATTTTAAAGTTAAAAAAGTTGTTAGGTGAACAATGGATAAGTAAAGAAATAAAAACAACAGTAAAAAAAGATATTGAAAAATAACAGTAGCAAAGGCTATAACAGTAGAGGCTATATACAGTAGAGGCTATATACAGTAGAGGCTATATACAGTAGAGGCTATATACAGGCTCGGTTAGTTGGACTGGCCTTTCATTCTCCTCCTGAAATGGTTCGATCTCGACTGCCAAATAAAATAAAACATTCTGACACAACTAGGAGACCATATTAGGCGAAGCCCTTGCTTTGTTGCCAGAGAGAACTGGAGGGAAAACGCCCTTAGAAAGGCTACTCAAGATCACTAATGCACAGCTGCAATGCACAGCTGCAAAGTCCCTGTGTATGTGGTCTCAATGATCCTCCATTAGTTGATAAATGTTTTGCTTGGAGAAGAAGCTCTAGTTGCCCCACAATGTACTAAAAAAAATGCTGGGTTATAAAATAACCCAGCGCTTGGTAAATAGTGGACAGAACACACTTTATTTTGTTTCAGCCAGTTGGGTCACTTAGTTGGGTCATTTTCTTTGAAGACTGGAGGTGTGGATAATAGGGGTGTGGCTTTCAGATGGTAGTTTTCGGCCGTTCGTGAGAGTAAATGTCATTCCGTTTGATTTGTTGTATTGTCGTCACATGTATGTTAAGGTTGAGCACTGACACGTTCATAGTTTTAATGAGGCTTTCACAAGACTATGAGTTCCCCACTTTGTTATAATCTAAAAAAAGAGACCTTATTAGGTTTATGTTCAAATATGTAATGTCAAAAAATATTTTACAAATTGAAATGTAGAACTTAACATGATGAACAGGAATGCCATTTACTCTCACTGGTGTCCAAAATGAAATATCTGAAAGCCATCTGGTGTGTGTGGACCATGTTAATTCCTTAGTGATGTGGACACAGAGGAACTTGAAGCTCTCGACCCCTACCAAATCCCAACCCTAACCTCCCCATACCCGTATTTGGACACTGTGCTAACAAACCTTCAAACAAGCTTCAATGCCATACAACACTCATTCTGTAGCCTCCAACTGCTTTTAAATGCTAGTAAAACTAAGTGCATGCTCTTCAACCGATTGCTGCTCACACCCTCGGGCGCGACTAGCATCACTACTCTGGACGGTTCTGACCTAGAATATGTGGACAACTAGAAATACCTAGGTGTCTGGTTAGACTGTAAACTCTCCTTCCAGACTGACATTAAGCATCTCCACTGCAAAATTAAATCTAGAATCGTCTTCCTATTTCGCAACAAAGCCTCCTTCAGTCGTGCTGCCAAACATACCCTCGCAAAACTGACTATCCTACCGATCCTTGACTTCAGCGATGTCATTTACAAAATAGCCCCGAACACTCTACTCAGCAAACTGGATGTAGTCTATCACAGTGCCATCCGTTTTGTTACCAAAGCCCCATATACTACCCACCACTGCAACCAGTATGCTCTCGTTGGCTGGCCCTCACTTCATATCCGTCACCAAACCAACTGGTCAACTATAAGTCTTTGCTAGGTAAAGCCCCGCCTTATCTCAGCTCACGGGTCACCATAACAACACCCACCCGTAGCACGCACTCCAGCAGGTATATTGCACTGGTCATCCCCAAAACCAACACTTCCTTTGGCCGCCTTTCCTTCCAGTTCTCTGCTTCAAATTACTGGAAGGAATTGAAAAAAATCTCTGATGCTGGCGTCTTATATCTCCCTCTCTAACTTTAAGCATCAGCTGACGGAGCAGCTTACCGATCACTGTACCTGTACACAGCCAATCTGTAAATAGCACACCCGACTACCTCATCCCCATATTATTACTTACCCTCTTGCTATTTTGCACCCCAGTATCTCTACTTGCACACAATCATCTGTACATCTATCACTCCAGTATTAATGCTAAATTGTAATTATTTAGTCTCTATGGCCTGTGTATTGCCTACCTCCCTACTCTTCTACATTTGTACACACTGTACATAGATTTTTCTATTTTCTTTTATTTTTTATTATTGACTGTACATTTGTTTATGTGTAACTCTGTGTTGTTTTTGTCGCACTGCTTTGCTTTACCTCGGCCAGGTCGAAGTTGGCCTACCTGGTGAAATAAAAAATAAATAAAAATAAAAGTGATGAGCTGTAGTCAATCAACAGCATTCTCACGTAGGTGATCCTATTATCCAGGTGGGAGAGGGCAGTATGGAGTGCAATAGAGATTGGATCATCTGTGGATCTTTTGGGGCGGTATGCAAATTGGAGTGGGTCCGGGTTGTCTGGGAGGATGGTGTTTATGTGAGCCATGACAGCCTTTCAAAGCATTTCTTGGCTACAAATGTGAGTGCTACGGGGCAATAGTTATTTAGACAGGTTACCTTGGCATTTTTGGGCACAGGAACTATGGTGGTCTGCTTGAAACATGTAGGTATTACAGTCTGGGTGAGGGAGAGTTTGAAAATATCAGTGAAGACACTTGCCAGCTGGTCAGCGCATGCTCTTGAGTTTGCATCTTGGTGATCTGTCTGGCCCTGCAACCTTGTGAATGTTAACCTGTTTAAAGGTCTTACTCACATCGGCGACGGAGAGCGAGATCACACAGTTGTCCAGAACAGCTGGTGCTCTCATGCATGGTTTAATGTTGCTTGCCTCAAAGAGTTACAGTTCATTTAAGGAAATCAGTCCATATGAGATATGTTCATTTGGCCCTAATATATGGATTTCACATGACTGAGCAGGGGTGCAGCCATAGGTGGCCCTGGGAGAGCATTGCATAGGCCTAGCCAGTTGGGAGCCAGGTTCAGCCAATCAAAGTTTTTCCCCACAAAAGGGCTTTATTACAGACATAAATACTTCTCACCCCCCCCCCTCAGACGATCCCACGTGAAGAAGCCGAATGTGGAGGTCCTGGGGGGGGTGGTTACACTTGGTCTGTGGTTGTGAGGCCGGTTGAACGTACTGTAAATTCTCTAAAACGAAGTTTTACTTATGGTGGATAAATAAACATTAAATTATCTGGCAACAGCCCTGGTGAACATTCCTGCACTCAGCATGCCAATTGCACAGTCCCTCAACTTGAGACACCTGTGGCATTGTGTTGTGTTACACAACTGCACATTTTAGAGTGGCCTTTTATTGTCCCCAGCACAAGGTGCACCTGTGTAATGATCATGCTGTTTAATCAGCTTCTTGATATGCCACACCTGTCAGGGGGATGGATTATCTTGGCAAAGGAGAAATGCTCACTAACAGGGCTGTAAAACAAATTTGTGCACAAAATTTGAGAGAAATATGTTTTTTGTGCGTATGGAGCATTTCTGGGATCTTTTATTTCAGCTCATTAAACATGGGACCAACACTTTACCTGCAGCGTTTATATTTTTGTTCTGTATGTTTGAAAGCCACGCCCCTACTAAGCCACGCCCCTACTAAGTCATGCCTCCATAGCGCAATACCCAACATCAATAACCCAACAACTCAACTAAGTGACCAAACTGGCTTGGTCAAAATAACCCAATGTGTGTTCTGTCCAACATTTATCCAAATTGGATTGTTTTTAACCCAGCACCTTTTTTTTGCTGATGTTGAGTGTGCTCTGCCAATTTACTGCTCCAGTACATGCTGTATACGGTTTCTCTACTGCAGCACTGGTGAGACTCCGGCTTTTTTGGGTCTCAGCACCAGCGTTAAACACAAAATGCAACACATTTTGGCCAAGCACTGGTACCAATCCATACAGTGGAGATGCACCAAATGGCTACTTTGAATGCCTTGCGGTGTTCCAATCAGTCCTTGCTCAAAACTATATCTGCTGCAATGTAGGCAACAGAGAGAGAGAGAGAGAGAGAGGGAGGAGGGGGACTATAGAAACGCATTGAAATTGATTCCTTGAGCCAAGAGACACGTCAGTGCTACGCATGAATAAAAAATACCTTTCGGCTTCGAAGTTACCACCTGTCTGACTCCTAGATGAAATATTTTTCTGGCTTAGCTGTGCTGTCTCTCCTTTACCAAATACGCATTGTGATTTTAAAACGTGCATTGTTCACCTTTGCTCTACCCAACAATGTTAACAATGTTAACACTTTATATCCACAGAACCTTTAGGTAAGAGACTTTCCACGGAATTATACAGTCCCTGAACTCAATAGACCCCGTGTGCATCCCAAATGGCACCATATTCCCTATGTTGTGCGCTACTGTTGACCAGGTCCCAAAGGGAATCTACTTAGGGAATAGGATGCAGTTTGGGGCAACAGCTCCTGTATACAGAAGTGGTTCCAGAGGATTGTTTTTGTAATAAATCTTTCAGCAGGTCAAGTGTTTGTCCAATCTGTGGCCGGTATCTCTGGTGTCAGTGACCTGGGCATTACTCATATACATACTGTACAGGGCTGTGTGTCCCCATTTCAACAGTAGGCGAGATAAGAGACAGCTGAAACAAGTGAAACAATTAAGTACAGTATTTAACTATAGGGTAGCCTGGTAGAACCAACCTGATTCCGGCGTTCAACACACAATGGTGAACTTAGCCTGGTGGAAATAGCCTTTACCGCTAACTTTCGGGGGAAAACTAGGGCACAATTGCAGCTAAAAACATGCTTGTGTTGACACGCCAGCTTGTCTTATTTTAGTGTGTAAAAAATGTCAGGTTTCCTATGAAATTGGTTTATTTAGCAAGAGGCAAGGCAATTAGCTTTCTTGGCTTCTGTTTCACTTTGCTGCACTCTCCATTGTCAGAACGCTATCTTTTGTTTTTAATCATCAAGAGATTTGCACCAACACACTGTCACTCACTCGGATGACTGAGTCACATAACAATGAAGTTAAGTGCTTGAATCAATTAAGATCATTTGTTTGATCTCCCCACTCCTTCTGGCTGGTGTCCCGCTCTGCATTTTTCCTTTTTTATTATGATGTGCTTTGTTTTTAGATCACTTAAGTAAGTAAAAAGAAAAGCACTGGTGTGGCAAATTAATCTTTCTAAGAACAGCATGTTCTTCCAGTTTCCAGACAGCTAAATCCGTTCTTTTGTTTTTATCTAGCTTCTGGAAATCAACTGGACAGGCCTCACCAATATACTAGACATTCCTGGGCTGAAGTAAGTAAACTGCGTCTCTTTTGTGCTCCAGCGTGAAGTTTCCCCAAGCGACAGACCTAGGATCAGCTTCCCCTCCCCCAATTCTAACCACCGTTAGTGCACAGCAAATTCTCCAGAGTAAAAAACCCCACTGAGTGTAAGAAATGTACTGTATTTCTGATTTGAGTGAGAATGGGATGGCCTCCAATGGGCTTGATCACTTTTTTATTTTGACAAAGGTCAGTCATCGGAGAACATTGAAGTAATAGTATGTAGTATGCTTCTAGGAACAAAGTAAAGAAGTGTCAGTTAAACCTAAATCCACAACGAGCTGTGATTACCCTGGCACAATTCATCAATACACATGTCCCATATAATGCTACTCAAAAGGGTGCTATAAGTAGCAATACTGAAATGGCTTAAACTTAAATGAATAATTTGTCAAATGCTGACGCTAAGTAGCCATAGGCAAACAATAGGGCATAACCCAGAAACTATAGAACAAATCAAAGTACATTGTAAGACAAACTCACTCACTTTTGTTCAATGACACATACTGTTGAGCTTCAGATGATGGCTGATGTTCAATTCATTGTTTGGTGTGGTCAGGGAGGAAAAGAGAGGAGAAGGGTGCAATTGCGGCCTGCAATTTGGGGCGTTCCTGCATCTGCATTGCTACATTTTTAAGCTAGGTCAGGAGGGTGGCGGGGGCGCTCCAGTACAGTAGATGGCGTTAATGCACAATAATGTTGGATGCCAGCGGCCGATAAACCCCACAGAAGAGAGGGCGGGGGCGACAACGGTAGCTAGCTAGCCGTACACCTGTAGGCAGTTTTCTTCGTCCCCGCCTGTTGGGCACTGTTTTCCCACGGTTCTGTTAACGATGGCAAGGGCAGGTGTTCAGCAGGTGGGAGTGAAGGACACTCTGTGCTATCTTAGTGGTTAAGGGCGCTGTACTGCTGTACAGCGCTGTGCCACCAGAGACTCTGGGTTCGCGCCCAGGCTCTGTCGTAACCGGCCGCGACCGGGAGGTCCGTGGGGCGACGCACAATTGGCATAGCATCGTCCGGGTTAGGGAGGGCTTGGCCGGTAGGGATATCCTTGTCTCATCGCGCACCAGCGACTCCTGTGGCGGACCGGGCGCAATGCACGCTAACCAAGGTTGCCAGGTGCACGGTGTTTCCTCCGACACATTGGTGCGGCTGGCTTCCGGGTTGGATGCGCGCGCTGTGTTAAGAAGCAGTGCGGCTTGGTGGTCCTTCTGTAGCTCAGTTGGTAGAGCATGGCGCTTGTAACGCCAGGGTAGTGGGTTCGATTCCCGGGACCACCCATACGTAGAATGTATGCACACATGACTGTAAATCACTTTGGATAAAAGTGTCTGCTAAATGGCATATATTATTATTATTATTATTACTTGGTTGGGTTGTGTATCGGAGGACGCATGACTTTCAACCTTCGTCTCTCCCGAGCCCGTACGGGAGTTGTAGCGATGAGACAAGATTGTAGCTACTAATTGGATACCACAAAATTGGGGAGAAAAAAAGGGGGGTAAAATTAAAAAAATAATGGAAGTGTTGAGTCTGTGGACCCATATACAGTCGTGGCCAAAAGTTTTGAGAATACTTAAGTATAATTACAAGCATTTCATAAGTGTCAAAGGCTTTTATTGACAATTACATGACAATTACCCTTCTTTTTCAAGACCTCTGCAATCCGCCCTCGCATGCTGTCAGTTAACTTCTGGGCTACATCCTGACTGATGGCAGCCCATTCTTGCGTAATCAATGCTTGGAGTTTATCAGAATGTGTGGGTTTTTGTTTGTCCACCCGCCTCTTGAGGATTGACCACAAGTTCTCAATGGGATTAAGGTCTGGGGAGTTTCCTGGCCATGGACCCAAAATTTCGATGTTTTGTTCCCCGAGCCACTTAGTTATCACTTTTGCCTTATGGCAAGGTGCTCCATCATGCTGGAAAAGGCATTGTTCGTCACCAAACTGTTCCTGGATGGTTGGGAGAAGTTGCTCTCAGAGGATGTGTTGGTACCATTCTTTATTCATGGCTGTGTTCTTAGGCAAAATTGTGAGGGAGCCCACTCCCTTGACTGAGAAGCAACCACACACATGAATGGTCTCAGGATGCTTTACTGTTGGCATGACACAGGACTGATGGTAGCGCTCACCTTGTCTTCTCCAGACAAGCTTTTTTCCAGATGCCCCAAACAATCGGAAAGAGGATTCATCAGAGAAAATTACTTTACTTTACAGTCGTCAGCAGTTCAATCCCTGTACCTTTTGCAGAATATCAGTCTGTGCCTGATGTTTTTCCTGGAGAGAAGTGGCTTCTTTGCTGCCCTTCTTGACACCAGGACATCCTCCAAAAGTCTTTGCCTCACTGTGCATGCAGATGCACTCACACCTGCCTGCTGCCATGCCTGAGCAAGCTCTGTACTGGTGGTGCCCCAATCCTGCAGTTGAATCAACACCAGGAGATGGTCCTGGTGCTTGCTGGACTTTGTTGGGCGACCTGAAGCCTTCTTCACCACAATTGAACCGCTCTCCTTGAAGTTCTTGATGATCCGATAAATGGTTGATTTAGGTGCAATCTTACTGGCAGCAATATCCTTGCTTGTGAAGCCCTTTTTGAGCAAAGCAATGATGACGGCATATGTTTCCTTGCAGGCAACCATGTTTTACAGAGGAATAACAATGATTCCAAGCACCACCCTCCTTTTGAAGCTTCCAGTCTGTTATTCAAACTCAATCAGCATGACAGAGTGATCTCCAGCCTTGTTCTGTGTTAATGAGAGAATCACTGACATGATGTCAGCTGGTCCTTTTGTGGCAGGGCTGATGCAGTGGAAATGTTTTTTGGGGGATTCAGTTCATTTGCATGGAAAAGAGGGACTTTGAAATTAATTGCAATTCATCTGATCACTCTTCATAACATTCTGGTGTATATGCAAATTACCATCATACAAACTGAGGCAGCAGACTTTGTGAAAATGTATATTTGTGTCATTCTCAAAACTTTCGGCCACGACTGTAGAAACAGGAATAGTGTTCAATGAACACACAAACATAACAATGGTCATTATGGCAAAACAGATCTATTTTTGTTTCATCAGACCAGAGGAAATTTCTCCAAAAAGTAGGATCTTTGTCCCCATGTGCAGTTGCAAACCGTAGTCTGGCTTTTTTATGGCATGTTTTGGAGCAGTGGCTTCTTCCTTGCTGAGCGGCCTTTCAGGTTGTGTCGATATAGGACTTGTTTTTACTGTGGATATAGATACTTTTCTACCGGTTTCCTTCAGCATCTTCACAAGGTCCTTTGCTGTTGTTCTGGGATTGATTTGCACTTTTCTCACCAAAGTACGTTCATCTCTAGGAGACAGAACACGTCTCCTTCCTGAGCTGTATGATGGCTGCTTGGTCCCATGGTGTTTATGCTTGCGTACTATTGTTTGTACAGATGAACGTGGTACTTTCAGACTTGGCTGATTTCTTTTGATTTTCCAATGATGTCAAGCAAAGAGGCATTGCGTTTAAAGGTAGGCCCTGAAATCCATCCACAGGTACACCTCTAATTGACTCAAATGATGTCAATTAGCCTATCAGAGGCATCTAAAGCCATGACATCATTTTCTGGAATTTTCCAATCTGTTTAAAGGCACAGTCAACTTAGTGTAAACAATTGTTGGAAAAATTACTTGTGTCGTGCACAAAGGAGATGTCCTAACCAACTTGCCAAAACTATAGTTTGTTAACAAGAAATTTGTGGAAAAACTAGTTTTAATGACTCCAACGTAAGTGTATGTAAACTTCCAACTTCAACTGTATATATATATATATATATATATATATATATATATATATATATATATATATATATATATATATATATATATATATATATATACTTTGTTTTGTTTTATACAACGGCCTGAAACTCATGGTTTACAGGCCACATCAGGCCTGCAAATCATATTATGCTGGCTTGCAATGTGATGTGTAATTCCTATTGAGGATATCCAACTTCTGGAATATTTTATCACCTGCAACTTGTATTCAGAATACTGCCAGAGTTAGGAAAACAGTTATGAGAATACTTAACGCATCTAAAATGGAACAACCATTTCAGTAAGGGGTGCAATAAGTCCAAATAGCATATCGTTTAGAACATTTTTGTAATTTATATTTGAGTAGCATAATATTAATCAATAAATCAATGTAATAATAATAATAATAATATATGCCATTTAGCAGACGCTTTTATCCAAAGCGACTTACAGTCATGTGTGCATACATTCTACGTATGGGTGGTCCCGGGAATCAAACCCACTACCCTGGCGTTACAAGCGCCATGCTCTACCAACTGAGCTACAGAAGGACCATAAGCATAAGTATTGAAACAAACAATAAAAAAATCTACCTCCAATGCAGCATGCTGGGAAATATGATAATGATTGCCATGGTTTTGGTTGAAAGTGATGTTTGTGAGTTTCAGGTCCATGTATTAGGGTAAAACTAGGCCGTAAAAATAAGGCCTTATTGAATACGTATGGTATTGTGTTACTTATTAAACATCTTATGATGACATATTCATTTAGGATCTTACTTGGTAAAGTCCACAGGACCGAAAATGGATGAATGCAACAACCATGTCTCTGTCACTAACAAATACAGTCATGAGTGGCAACTCTGAAATGTACTCGAAAATCAAGGCACTCTGCGAAATATTTGAATAAGGCTTTACACAAAGCAGTGTGTTAATTTAACACTGTTCTGGTGTCTATATGGCTCCACATACTCTACACTTTCAGTGTCAATTAAAAAGATGTTAACACTGGAGAATTTGCTGTGTGGGGAAAATCGAAAGCTGACCCCAGATCACCGTCCAGGGGCAACTTCACCCGACACCTTCTTTTTTCAGACCAAGCTTTCACCTAATCACCTAACTAATGTGATTAGTTCCCCTACAGGTTTTATTGCAGGTATTCTCCTCTTGGGGTTGTTGTATGTGGTTGGAGCATTTTTGTAAGGTAGCAGGAGGACGACAGCTAGACAACAGCTAGAGTGACCATCGCCCTACGGCTTTTAGACTTTCAGGCTTTCAGTCCATTTAAATGCTCATCGCAACACATGCCTGCCTGACAGGGCTAAAGAAAATCTCACACAGCTCAGAAAGCAAGAAGGTTTTTACGGTTGAGCAAGATGTCATTTTCATTATAAACTCATCTCTGACTTATATATATTTAAATTGGGCCACTCCACCAGCTCTCTGGGGTAGCTAAAAGACTCTACATCCGTACATCTCTCAAATCTAACATTTTGGGGTAATGGGGAGGGGACTTGGGGATTTCTTAGGGCTAATTTACATGAAAGAGTGCATTGGATGATCTGCATATTAAGAGTAATTGTTAAGCTTTAGTGTAGAATAGAGTAGACTGTAAAGACGCATTGGCTAATAAGTTTGCACTTGTATTGTTTTATCTTTAACATATTCTGGGTTATGGCAGTGCTACTACTTGCATTGAATTGAAATGAATCCCAAAGGGGGAAATTGGATTTGTCACCACTCACTAGCAAAGCACCAACAGCAACAACATACACATCCGAGTCACATAGACACATAAATAGAGCACTGATGGCTGGTGAAACAAGCACAATTCATGACTTCCATAAGCCAATGGATTCAATAGAACAGATTTCCCTCTTCTGGTAAAGGGACCAATATAATGTTCTCATGGCATTCAAAGAGCAGATATCCTTTGCCATCTCTGCAGATCCGGGCATAATTTGTATTATCAACAGTCAATTCTTAGTTTCTATATTGTTGTGAGTTGACAGTGCCTTCTGGTGTTTAAACCTTATAGCGCTACTGTGGCGGTGGAAAATGTCCCTAATAAAGATTTCGTGGTACGGTCACTCTCCTCCTCACAGTCTATTGATTTAGACACGGGTGTTGACACATCCGCAGCTCAGTGATGGAAATCATCTCCCTGATTCTACAGAGCACAACCGCCCATCCCCCCCACCTCTATTTCTCTGTAGGGGTGTAATAGATCTGTGCAGTCAGTACACTGTGAGCCTGTTTGTGGAGGCTCAGTGGCATGTGCTAGGTTCATGGGCTAGGGGATTGGGGGGGAGCTGCGCCTGCCTCTGGGTTAGTGACAGGACAGGACAGGCCCGGGCAGCAGAAAAAAAGACAGTCTCAGAGACTAGCTTCCAACCACAAGCAATAGACAGTGCCAGCTGCATGTTGGAGGGGTGGAGTCCACTGTGTCACAGAGTAGATAAAACCCTCCACCCCTTCCAAAGACCCCCCCCTCCTCCTCCTCTCACTCACTCTCTCTTTTTCCCTTTCCACCTCTCTCACCCTCTCACTCTCATATCCCCTTGATGTTATTCAACACAGGTTGTCTGACAATTGTAGTGTTATTATTTTTACTTTTGGAGTACGGCCTAGCTTTGTGTACCACTGCAAGGTCAGGGGAACAATAACAGCTGATACTGCATGAAGCTCTCTACGTGTGTGTGTGTGTGTGTGTGTGTGTGTGTGTGTGTGTGTGTGTGTGTGTGTGTGTGTGTGTGTGTGTGTGTGTGTGTGTGTGTGTGTGTGTGTGTGTGTGTGTGTGTGTGTGTGTGTGTGTGTGTGTGTGTGTGTGTGTGTGTGTGTGTGTGTGTGTGTGTGTGTGAGTATGTGTTACATGTGAATGATCACATACTAAAGGAGAATCATGTTCCCTGTAATTCTGCTTAATCTGCTCCCAGAGAAGTGCTCTAGCTTTCTGCTCAGCTGCAAGAGAAATTTATAGGATAAAATGATAAATATGTTTCTTGGGAACCCTTCTTAGAGAAATGAGAGAGAGAAAAAGTTAAGGAATGGGGTACATAAAAATATGTTTCATTTTTACAGATTGCTTAAATCCTCTCATACATTTATTTCTGTTTACAGTATCGGACCCGAGTGGATAGCTTGAAGGTTAACAGAAAATCTCTCAGCAGTTACGAGACCAGTCTTAGCGATAGACTTCCCTTACAAGGCATTGTCATTCTTAGGTTGTAAGACCTCCTGCTCAGTGACACCCTCACTGCTACAGTTGCAAGAAAAAGTTTGTGAACCATTTGGAATGACCTGGATTTCTGCACTGATTAATCATAAAATGTGGTCTGATCTTCATCTGAGTCACAATAATAGACTAACACGATCTGACTAAACTGATAACACACAAACAGTTGTACTCTTCAAATTGTTATTGAAGACACTGAGTCATCATTCACAGTGCAGGCTGGAAAAACCTCTGCGTTAATGACTTCTCCAAAAGCTATTTGGAGTAGTGCGTCTCGAATGAAGATATGAGATTGGAGGTGTGGGTTGCACAGGTGCCCTGCCCTTTAAATAAAGGCACACAAAGCCTGGATACTGACAAATCTGTTCTTCTCCAGAAAGATTGGTTCGTGTGAACCGTTCCTCGATCCCAAAAACGTTCACAGGACCATAGAAGACTCATTATAGAGATGCACGAAGCTGAAAAAGGTTACAAAAGCTTTGCTGAAGACCTTCGGTGTTCAACAGTCCACGGTGAGACAAATTGTCTACAGATGGAGAAGATTCAGGACTGTTGCTACTCTCCCTAGGAGTGGGCGTCCTGCGAAGATCAATCCAAGAGCACAAAGGGCAATCCGGAAAGAGGTGAGAAAGGAACCCAAGGGTAACAGCAACAGACCTCCAGAAAACTCTACAAACAACAAAAGTCTGTGTTCATGTGTCCACTATCAGAAAAACACTGAATAGCATTGGTGTTCATGGAAGGACATCACCAAGGAAATCAATGCTGTCTAAAAAAAAGTATGCCACCAACACCAAAACCTCATCCCAACTGTGAAGCATGTTGGAGGGAGCATCATGGTTTGGGGCTGCTTTGCTGCCTCAGGGCCTGGACGCCTTGCAATCATTGATGGAACAATGAATTCAAAAGTGTATCAAGACATTTTACAGGAGAATGTCAGGGCAGCAGTCCATGACCTCAAGCTTAAGAGAGGTTGTTGGGTGAATCAACTAAAGAAATTAAATCAACTAAAGAATGGCTGAAGAGGAAGAAGATTCATGTTTTGGAATGTCCTGACCTTAACCCAATGGAGTTGCTGTGGCATGACCTGAAGAGGGCTGTGCAATCAAGACAAACCAGAAATTTTGATGAACTGAAACAGATTTGTAGGAAGGAATGGTTCGGAATTCCTCCTCAACATTGTGCAAGTCGTATAAGCAGCTACAGGAATCGTTTGGGAGACGTTTGCTGCTAAAGGAGGATCTACAAGTTACTACATTCAAGGGTTCGCTTACTATTTCAGGCCTGCACTGTGAATGATTACTCAATGTCTTCAATAAAAATGTGACAAGTACCACTGTTTGTGTATTACTAGTTTAGTCAGATTGTGTTGCCTATTATTGTGACTTAGATGAAGATCAGACCACATTTTATGAGTAATCAATGCAGAAATCCGGGTCATTTCAAAGGATTTACTCCCAACAACATGCTTGAACCCCTTCCAATGTTCCCACCATCTTATAAAACAGAAAAAGACATGTTCCTTTGTGCTAAACTGAGATTAGGTGAGAATAATCTCATCCAAAAGTCGTACTCACTGATTGTTGGGCTCGGTTGTGTTTTGTTTTTCCCAGTGGCTTCTCAGACAGTCTGATTCAGGACATCATCTACAGCTACCTGGTGTTGCCCAACCGCATCACTATCCCACTGGTGGGAGATGTAGAACTGGCTCAGCTACGCTTCCCTATGCCAAAGGTACTGCAGACTTTCATCTATCCTATATCTAATCATACATCATTATCATATTTCAGACATGAATTAGAAGAACACATTTTGGGGGGGGATTTTGTTTATTTTGACACGCACAATTTTTGGGACCATATCAACAATGGACTATTAAACAAAATACTAAAATATGTTTTTGAGTAAAGTAACCCTTTAATTAACAGTGTTTGTATTAGCAGAGCCTATCCGTCTGCCACCAAATCCATCATTTGAAGTTGGAATTTTTTTGTGGACCCCAGTAAGAGTAGCTGATGCTTTTGCAGCGGCTAATGGGGATCCTAATAAATACCAAATATTCTACATGTATGATGATCCTGATAGGTAGTGATGGAGCAGCAAAGCTTCCTGAAGCTTTTGAGGTTTTCAGGCCAATTGTGTCAACAAAAAAAAGCTTAATTTACTCGAGGCTTTGATCAACACAGTGTACACTAGTGGCACTTGCTGGTCAAAAAAGGGACATTTAATAGACCTCAAAAGTAGACTTATGTCAAGATGAAACTACCTTCCAAGAAATTGGTTTCTACAGGATGTAGATCCACCTATATGCCTTGACACCAAATGAATGGGAAAGTTAAGTATCATCTAATTCCCTGGTTTTCCTGGTTTTATTCAGTGCTTATCTTTTCCATTCATTCGTGGTGGAGGCCTATAGATGGATCTACACAACCGATGTTGTGGTACATGGTTTCATCTTGACTAAAGACCTCTTTAGAGGTCAGAAGTCATTGGACAAACTTTTATATGAAAGTGCAATGTCCCTTTAAAACTTTTTACTGCGGTGGGCTAAATCAGGGTCACTCATTCTTAAACAAATCTACTTTGAAACAAAAGTATACACCTTACCAGTACCATCAGATATAGAGTTGAAATGTATTCAATTTTGAGTTTAAATCCCAATATTACACTTGATATATACATCACAGAAGACTGAAATATAGTGAAACTGTTTGACATAGAAACACTGGATTTTCTTTGTTCAAAAATAATAGATTAATTATGAAATTCTGAAAAATATTAATAACCTTCCACCCATGAGGCCAAAGATGGCGCTTTCGGTAATTGACTACTTGAAAGAGCTACAGTGTCGCTGTATTCTATTTTAAAGTGTCTGTTTCCTGAATTGTCCCTGTGCTGTGTGTGTCACCAGGGAGTCCTGAGAATTCACTTCTTGGAGGCTCAGGACCTGGAGGGGAAAGATAAATTCCTAGGCGGGCTGATCAAAGGAAAGTCTGACCCCTACGGCGTCCTCCAGATTGGCAACCAGCTCTTCCAGAGCAAGACGGTCAAAGAGAGTCTGCACCCCAAATGGAACGAAGTTTACGAGGTGAACAAAATGAACTGAAAATGAACTCTTCCAATGGCACGTCAACCAAAACCGCAAAATATGGTTATGTTATATAGTAACTACCCCAGGGACAGCAATATAGGGTATGTAGAACGAGATACAACTTACATGTGCATATTTCCAACAGTCCAATATTTCCTCTTATTTTTGGCTTTTGTGCTGTTTTACCCATCATGTCATGTTTTACCTTTGGTTGTATTCGATGTAAACTACTGTATCTGAGATTGTATTTAGTCTTGTCCTTATCCTTGTCAGGCCCTGGTATACGAGTACTCAGGCCAACATCTGGAGATTGAGTTGTTTGATGAGGACCCAGACAAAGATGATTTCCTGGGGAGGTAAGCTCATATCCTGCACTGTAAAACCATCCTGTTATTTTCAAGGTAAATGACTGTTTATGAACTGTATCTTACTGTACAAGCTTAATACAATGGATTAGCATAAATTACATTACATTGTGGGAAAATATTCAACAAATATTCAAAATATTTGATATATTTTGGACTTTGGACTACTGTAAAATATGCTATGTAAAATACAGTAGAAGTTCACTTACAGTTTTTGTGAATGTTCAAAATAGAATGCCACACACACAAGAAGCATAAGGTCAACCAAATCAAAGCAAATCCTCTAAAGTAAGAGAGAACATGTTTTTGCTGTATTTCAAATTACTTGTAATTCCAACCCACAGAATACAGTAGTGTACTGTATTTCTGGTGTGGCAAACCCTTTTGACCACTAGTGGGTGAAATGTTATTGTTGTTTCTGGCTCATTAACATATTTTGAGGCGTGCCTTGTAAGAGGCGACGTTTGTGCCACCCATTAGTGAGAGTGCTGTACCAATTTAAGTCTTAAACCTTTAATGGTTGAGTATTTGCCATCTCCTTTGGTCTGTTTTGCCCTATAGTCACTGCCAGGTTGGATGCCTTTGTTTAGTGATGGGAAACCGAGACGTTCTGAAGGCTTTAGGGTTTACACCAAATTGTGCTGAAAAGCTGTTCATTAATCTGAGCTTTTAGCTAGTTATGAAGAAACTAAGCTTCCTGACGGTTTGCCAACCAATTTTGTCAAAAATAGGTTCATTACTACTTTTAGCACAGTGCACATTAATGGCATCTGCTGCTCAGGGACACACGGCTCAAAAAAGCATGTAATCAATGACATCCGAAGCTTCTTTTGATCAGATCACAT
This sequence comes from Oncorhynchus gorbuscha, assembly GCF_021184085.1. Classification (NCBI taxonomy): domain Eukaryota; kingdom Metazoa; phylum Chordata; class Actinopteri; order Salmoniformes; family Salmonidae; genus Oncorhynchus; species Oncorhynchus gorbuscha. The sequence goes on along the minus strand of NC_060179.1, from coordinate 33,734,158 downwards.
GCTTTTTTATGCGTTGCAAAATGCGAAATCACACTGATTTCGCCGCGGTGCTGATGCGTTCTTCGACGCAAAGTTGCTTTCAAACACCGACCTCTACCGGACACCTTATTTACCAATTGACTTAGATTGTCTTCGGTGTGTAGTGCTTAAATGGTAGCTCAGTTTACAGTACCTAAATCAGTGGGATCTCGCATTTTACAACACATGGTAAAAAAAAAAAGTAGTGGTAATGTTTCTTTGAACCTTTCCATCTATGCTTTCAAACTAGCAACCTATTTTTTATTTTTTATTTTTTTTATATACCAAAAAACATTTACAAAAAGAAGTTGGCTCCATTGCATGATTTAGGATGTTAAATAAAAGAAAAACTGCCTATGCCTATCGAAACTCATAATTTAAAAGTTAGAAGTACAGCGTAGCCAGTGTTTCGAAGAAAACTACTTACACAAATAAACACGTCTTTATGGGGATTCAAGACAAGAGACTCACTCACCACTGCTCTACAGGCTGATGGTAGTGTGACGTACAAAGCTTCAACCGTCGTCATCATCACGTGGTATTTTCACTTATTTACAAGCATCGGTACGTTGTGTCGAATCAGTAGTGCTTTGAAAACTGCATCGAGGCTACGGGATCAGTCGTCCCATCACTACCTTTGTTAAGGCCTCTAGAAGTGCAAGTGATATACTATACTGTACGGTAACTTACAGGTAGCCAGTTGCCTGTAAGTTACTGTTAAAAACAACAGGAAATGAATTACAGTGTGTCTTTTTCTTATCACCCCATGCTCACACGGCTTATTAGTCCTCTGCATTGTGAGTTATTGTATCCAATATCAAGCAAATGATCTTATCTAGCCGAAAATATATCAAAAACTTAGCTCTGGCCCAGAGTGTTACGTGCGGCATGCTGATGCCGAGCCTTCGGCGCTAGCAAACCGCACGTGACGCCCTGGAGCAGAACTATCGGAGACTTAGCATCTATCTTCTCACCAAAAAACTTCCCTCCTATATGTCACAGTGAAGGGTGGCCCCTTGAAAGAGAGAAGAGATGCATTGAAGTATCTGTGATGTACTAAGTATCTGTGATCGGTGTACAATAGTCACATGAGGAGTTGGACCAAAGCTATGCTATCCCCTTGGAATGAGGCCCAAGAAGCAGAGCTTCTGTCCAACTCCTAATGTGACTATTGTACACTGATGACAGATACTTAGTACATCACAGATACTTTAATGTGTCTCTTCTCTCTTTCACGGTGTGCTGGCTGTGTCCCAAATGGCACCCTATTCCCAATGCATTGCACTACTTTTGAGTGGAGCCCTATTGGACCCTGACTGGGTCGGAGTGCCAACATGCTGTATCAGTGAATCAATTTAGCTTCTGTTGTGATTAATCCTACCTACTAATTTCTTATCCAATCTTTGTGTCTTCGATTGCAGCCTGATGATCGATATGACGGAGCTTCACAAAGAGCAGAAGGTCGATGAGGTAAATCTACCCGCTGATCCGATATATTTTTTTCATCATTTTTTTCATGTGGTTAAAATAAGAAAAAAATCATGAAAATAGAACAAGAGGCTTGTCTTCAGTTCTGCACTTGGATAGCGATTTTGCCTTACTATAATATCCTGCCTTTGTCAATTTGAAGATACTGTGTTGTTATCCATCACTCCTACACTACGTCTGGGGAGACGGCCATCCCTGTTGGTGTGATTCACTCACTACTTTACTCTGTTGAGATTTAGGGTATGTAGGTCCCAAATGTCATCATATTCCCTATATTGTGCACTACTTCTTTACCAGAGCCCTGGTGAAAAGTAGTGCACCATAAAGACAACAGGGTGCCATTTGAAATGCCCCCTTGAACATCCTGTCGTTCTAGTGGTTTGATCTGGAAGAAGTCTCAACAGGGAAGCTACACTTGAAACTGGAGTGGCTCTCTCTGCTCTCCACCCCTGAAAAGATGGACCAGGTGCAGTATTTGATATGACATTATTTTATTTACATTGGACATCTATTTTGTGCAGCATTCAAAATACACACAAATCTACATACGCTACAAATACACTTAAAGAAAATGTACCTTTATTTTATCAGGGAGTCATACTGAGACCAAGGTCTCTTTTACAGCTGAGCCCTGAATGATATACACTGTATATGACAGAAAATACATACATCAACATCTAAATTCAAAATGCAAACAGAAAGAAAAACACGGTCATGAAAAACAAAGATATTCATCGGTAAAAAGGCCCTCAGAGTTTTGAATTGGCTTAGAGGCGCCAAAACATCACATTTCAGAACATTTTGAAGATTGTTCCACAGATAAGGTTCAAAAACACTAAAAGCTGATTTACATAACTGTAGAGACCAAAGGAATTTCCAGAGTTAGCCGTCCCTGAGACTGGATGCAGTAACTCGTATGTCTAAAGTTTAGTAATGATGTTATGTACAGTGGGACTTTTTGTAAAAGGGCTTCATATATGAAAACATAGGAATGTATCAACCTACGTGACATCAAAGACGGCCGACCAACTTTCTGGTGTAGAATGCAGTGATGAAAACTGTCACCCATAATAATGTTCAGCTCGCTACATGTCCCAAATTATTGCACAACGCTAGCCCAACGCTAGCATAATGTGATCCACTAATACTAGTGACCCTCAGGAACAACTACACAGATGTGACAGAGAAAAGAAAGGTAGACGGAATGGAATGATGCAAAATGTAAGCTACAAATTGAAGAAAACTTAACACTAAAGTGGCCGTTATAAATGTACGTGGGTATTACTGACGGTGGCTCCTGATAGTGGCTAATATTTAACATGATACAAATTGTACAATAAAATGATGAAAAGCCTGGCTTCTGATTTCTTAACATTTGAAATCATGAAATGCACTTATTCATGTCACTGAGGGAGAGAGGGGTAATGTATGTTTACATTATGTCAGGATATGTTATTGTTAGCCATCAGGGAATCCTATGGGAGGAGAAGAGACACAGTCTGGTACAAGTCACCATGACAGCCATGAGTTGGTGATGAGTGAGGATTTGGGGCAGAGGTCAGGTTAGATGAAGTGAGGAAGAACATATATCACTAATGTTCTGGACAGCAACAGAGGTGTATTGGCTGTTCAGATGTGTAAGGAGGGGCTCAGCATAGGAGAAAGGGTTAAATATCACTGCATGTGTGAATATGTTCTTTGTCTTATGCAGCTGTATGACCCCGTGGGTGAATAAACTTGGTTTGAGCTTGATTAAGTGTCCGTTAGTTTTTTGTACTCTGTTTATTTAGATCCTAACAATAATGAAAACATTTTAAAGCGCGTACATCAACTCAGCAGGTTCATCCCTACAGAAGCCTATAGCTTGGGTCTCCAAACTTCATGCCACTCAAATTGAGGGCACAGCTATTTATAGCCCACTTCGCTTTTGGAAAAGGGGCCACAGTACATGTCATGTTGATACGATTTTCAGTTTGCATCCATATGACTGGTTTCACATTCGTGTCCAGAGATCGTCAGGAGAAATCATCTAAAACGATTGCAATGTGTATTTACAATCCTCTCCTACAAACGGATTACTCATTGACCTAGCTCTTATCAAATGCTATCATCAATTAGAAATACCAGTGCATGGAGAATGCTGTTATTTCTATTGGAAAAAGAGAAAGTAGATCATTTCCCGACATGGTTGCTCGACCTTATTCACCTTCATTTCTTAGATCTCCACCCCAAAACGAATAGCGGGTGAATAGCATGCTATTCTCATGCTTAAGTTAAAGGTCAGAATACGAATAGAGAGAAAAGTGCATAAAACGGGTCGGAATCGGCCCCATTTAGCACACACAGGCAACCCCTTATCTTTTCAATTTGGGTTCTTACCCCCCCTTCCCAATCGTATGATAATTCAAGACAGGCCCAGGCGTGTATAATGGCATCGTACCAGCAGGCTAGCTTCAACACCTTGACTTAGCCTGTCTCTCTCGGTCTTGCTATTGTCACGTGTATTACAGTTAGACGTGAATTAGAAGGCTGCCCACTTCTCCTAGTCCAGTTTGTCTCAGTAGTGACCTCCGCCTGTCTCTCCTATCCAATCAGGTGTTGAGGAGCGTGCGAGCTGACAGAAGCCTGGCCAATGATGGACTCTCGTCTGCTCTCCTGGTGGTGTACTTGGACTCGGCAAAGAACCTGCCGGTGAGTGGAGCTGGATGACAGGACTGTTCAGTTAAAGTGGTTTAGGGTTGAAGGAGTGTTCTGGTGGTGGAGTGAGGCACAAAATGATTGAATTGCTGCAAGTTAAAGCTAATTTGGCATACTGTACATGATTACATTTACTGTAGAATGATGTGAGTTGTTCCCATGCCATACATATTTCTGTTAATGTTAACAAATGTTGGCCTATGACATGATGTGAATAAGGACACAGAGAACAATGTAATATATTTCTGGACATATTCTACTCCGCCCAAAGGAGCTATTGTGAATCACGCCAAATTGAACTTGAAAGTAATGTTTCCGAAATATTTTTAACGCAGCTCAGAAAGCCTTTTCAGTTACACATTTTCACGTGTAGTTGTGCAAACATCGCACTGAAGTTCAGTCCACATGCCATAGTTGACTGTTTTCATCTCGACCCTGTCTATCTGGTCTTCCACGCCTTTAACGTCACATGAGCACCTCAATGGATTCATCTGTGTATCTGTCTGTTGAAACTCCTTTTTTTTTGTCTCCTTCTTCAACACTGTCGTTTACCTTTGACCTTATAGCCCACAGATATGGGTCAATATCAGCCCAAGACAGTCAACTCCTAAATGAGCCTGTCAGAGTCTTAGCCTCTTTAGCATCTTAGCCATATTTTATTGAACTTCTTCTCTCCCTGTTCTTTCCCTATAAAGAGCGTCTTTACAGGGAGCTTTGGGTGTGGAAACTTAAAAGAGAGGAGAGCATCTGGCCTAGTATTTTGTGAGAACAATACCTCAATGTATAGAACCTTATTTGTGAGTCCTCCGGTACTCTGCATCCTAGAGTTAGCATTAGTAGTGTGTGGTGGGTTTGAACCGTAACAGACTATCTCTGGTGCAGGGCGTCGTTCGGCTGCGCTCTTACTATCACTAAGGTAGTGGAAGCGTAGCCGAATGACGCCCTGGACCAGAGCTAAGTAACAGAACTACTGCAGTGAGTCTTGTACCATAAAGCATGTCGATTGACTCTGCTGCATGGTTCTAAATCCAATAATATTATTATACAATTTTCGATAGCGGGTAGATCATGAATATTTTTTATCTTATAGACTAAATAATAATTCCAATAACTCAGGATAGAGGATAGTGCTTCATCTTTCAACCAACAACAAGGTGCAGGCAGGGATAATATGGTTTCCAAGAACTATTGATTTGAAGGTCTCAGGGTATTTGATTGAGGGGGCTATTTGTGGCACATTACTTTAAGGATGTGTTGACGGCTGTTGCTTTTAGTGTCCGTCTAGTGGACAGTTAAGTCTAAGTCAGAGAATATTTAAATACTGTCAGATCTCTTATTAGCTTTGAGCTAAACAACATCCCCCATCACAAGGTCCTCCCGGCAATTCATTCTATAGCTTCTCCCGAATAGAAGAATCTTTTCATTCACCGTACAGCTTTTCTTTTATACTGCCTTCTCCATTCGTTGTAATGTCTGCTTTGTTCTCTATTGTTCATAGATGGACCTTTTTTATTTATTTATATCTTGGACAATCCTCTTGCTTTGTTTCTTGGCTGTCTCCTTTCCTTTTCCATTCCTTTCCTTTTCCATTCTCTCTGGATTGTTGTTGTTTTCATACCACTTTAAGACAACCTAATCTAGCTCTGGTCCAGCCCGTCGTTCGGCTACGCTCTCACCAGCGACATCCTGGACCAAAGCTAAACCTAATCGTACTCAGTCCCCTCGTCCTACTAACTCCGGATGTGATTTTTCTCCCCCCCCCCCTTGGATTAAAGAGCGACCGGTTTAATTTCAACCATGACGTGTTGAAACAAGCCTCTGTCTATAAATCCCTGAAGGTAAAGTAAGGAAGTGGGATGATGCATGCCAGCACACATAGACAGCTTATAATGGTCTCAGTCTGTGCCCGTCCTTACTTTGTGCCATCCAAATTGACTTTGATTATTTTTGCTCATTGATGGTAAACGCATTGTTTATTCATGGTGAGTAATTGTTCATTCACGCTTGGAGATGGGTGATCACTCTGTCTATGTCTGTCTGTACTCTTTTAATCGCTTCAAGCATCACATTATAGCCTTTCCTTTACTGCACACTATGAGACCTGGATTTTTCACATACCTGGACCTTTACAAACCAGGGGCCGTATGCATCGAGCATCTCAAGAGTATTAGACTGCTGATCCAGGTCCATCTGTCATGTAATCTTATTCATTGTGATCTTAAATGCAAAATCAGAGCTCCTACTCTGAGACGCTTGATACAAAATGGCCACCGATTTTTAATGACATGCACTATAATGTTCATCAAAGTTCAAAACATGTTCATTTGGTAGATGAAGAAAGAGAGAGAGAGAGAACGAGAGGGGGACGAGAAATCAAAACCTCACTCACCCTCAACACTCAAACATATGCTGGGTTAAAAACAACCCAATTTGGGTAAATAGAGAACAGAACACACGTTGGGTTATTTTGACCCAACCAGTTGACCCAACTAATTTGATTTTGGGGTTATTGATGCTGGGTTATTGAGCTATGACCCTGCCAGATCAGAAGACTGGATACGTGGCTTAGTAGGTTGTGGCTTTTAGATAGTTACTTTTGGCCAACCGTGCAGGTATACGTAATTATGGTTCATGTTCTGTTGTATTGTCATCATATGTTAATGTTGCGCACACTTTTGTAGCTTTTATGGGGTTTACACAAGAGTATGAGTTCCTCAAGTGCCTAAGCATATCCCAATGTTGAGAGAGTTACCACATTGTTATAATGTTTAAGTAATAATGTTATTACATTTATATTTAAAGAAGACATGCCCTGGGGGTGAGTTTCCGGATAATTATTTTTGGCCACCCATGAAAGTAAAGGTAATTCTTGTTCATGTTAAGTTTGTACATTGCAAATCAACATTTTCCTTCAATATTTTTGCACATTACATATATTAATATAAATTTAACAAAAATGTTTTAAAATATTATAACAAAGTGGTAACTATATCAACATGGGAATATGCGTGGCCAGTTGAAAAACTCTTTAAACCTCATTAAAGCTACACAAGTGTCATTGCTCAATCTTAACATGTGATGGCAATACAATAGAACAGATTAACCTGAATGACATTTACTATCACGAGTGACCAAAAATAACTATAATAAAGCCATGCCCCTACAAGCCCCTACTAAGCCACACCTCCAGTCTTCAAAGAAAGTTGAAATATCCCAAAATGTGTTCTGTCCACGATTTATCCAGCGCTGAGTTGTTTTTTACCTAGCATTTTTTAGAGTGTGCACATTTTAATATAGAGCTTGGACTAATATAATAATTTGTTCTGAATGTAAATCTGCATTTAACCATTCCTTTTGACTTCTGACTAAAAACATATTCTGGCATGTGATAGTTTGGGGTTGTGTCTCTCTCAGGCTGTTTTATAAATCAATCTTTTTTTTATCAGACTAGATCCATTTCCAGAAGGTAGGGATGCACTTAAGTTTGGTAACTTTAGACTCATACACTGGATGTGTCCAAAATGGCACCCTATTACCTATATAGTGCATTACGTTTAACCAGAGGCTACGGTATGGGCCTTCCTCAAAAGTAGTGCATTACACAGGGAATATGGTGGCATTTGGGAAACACACATTGTTATATGCACAAGGTATAAACCGGTTGCCAACAGTGAAAGTTATTGGATTTCAAAGCTGAGAAGGAGCTTGAAATCAGAATGAAGAATTAAGACCAAGGTTGACCATTTCCTAGCTACTATCCATTTCCCCCCCCAAAAAATTATAAATAAGGAATAGGGAACCATTTGGCATGCAGCCTAAATTATATTCTCTTTCATCTCAGGATAGACACTTCTACCCATTTTATCAGTGATTTTCAGTGTGTTCCTACTGTATAATAACTTTGTTACTACAGTTAGCTGAAGAATAACAATGTTTTCAGCATGTGTTTATGTCTTAGTAACACTCGTTCAGAGCCACTCTTTTCCTGGTCATCTCTCACAGTCCGGCAAGAAAACGAGCAGTGAACCAAGTCCTTATGTCTATTTCACAGTTGGGAACAAATCATTTGAGAGTAAGGTAAGAAACTACTGTGGGTATGGTTTCTGTAGATAATTGGAAATGGTCATTGAAAACCACATATTTCTCTTACACTTTGAGGATGTTTTAAATAAATACAGTTATTCTATTCTATTTCATTGTATTCTATTCTATATGTGTTACCTTCAGATCCGCTATAAGACCAATGAGCCAATGTGGGAGGAAGCCTTCTCCTTCCTTGTCCATAACCCCAGGAGGCAGGAGCTGGAAGTGGAGGTACTGTCCCACACCTTAGTTAACAACTATGTACTGTACATTTACATTTATTTTTCACCATACCACAACTGGTAGGTGATCTACAGTGCATTTGGAAAGTATTCAGGCCACTTGGCTTTTTCCACATTCTGTTACGTTTCATCCTTATTCTAAAATAGATTTTTTTTCAAGTATATCTTCTCATTAATCTACACACAATACCCCATAATGACAAAGCAAAAACATTGGAACCCCCCCAGACCCTTTACACACTACTTTGTTAAAGCAGCTTTGGCAGCAAGCAGCTTTGGCAGCAATTACAGCCTCAATTATAGCCTGACGCTACAAGCTTGGCACGCCTGTATTTTGGGAGTTTCTCCCATTCTTCTCTGCAGAACCTCTCACGCTCTGTCAGGTTGGATGGGGAGCATCGCTGCACAGCTATTTTTCAGGTCTCTCCAGAGATGTTCGATAGGGTTCAAGTCCGGGCTCTGGCTGGGACACTCAAGGACATTCAGAGACTTGTCCCGATGCCACTCCAGCGTTGTCTTGGCTGTGTGTTTAGGGTCGTGGTCCTGTTGGAAGGTGAACCTTCGCCCCAGTCTGAGGCCCTGAGTACTCTGAAGCAGGTTTTCATCAAGAATCTCTGTACTTTGCTCCGTTCATCTTTCCCTAGATCCTGACTAGTCTCCCAGTCCCTGCCGCTGAAAAACATCCCCACAGCGTGATACTGCCACCACAATGGTTCACATCTCCGCACGTCCGACCACTCTCGTTTAAAAGGAGGGTGGATCGGTCAATCATATCATTCCAATTTTCATTCTAAAACCAGAAGGGCGGCCATTTTTAATGAGTAAAAACATACCGTTCGCAATGCGTCACGCCCTGACCTTAGTTATCTTTGTTTTCTTTATTATTTTGGTTAGGTCAGGGTGTGACGAGGGTTTATGTTTATGGGTTTTTTTCCAGTCTAGGTGTTTTTATGTCTATGGTTGCCTAGATTGGTTCTCAATCAGAGACAGCTGTTTATCGTTGTCTCTGATTGGGGACCATATTTAGGTAGCCATATGCCTTGTATAGTTTGTGGGTTATTATTCTATGTTTAGTTGCCTGTCTGCACTTCTCATATCAGCTTCACGGTTCGTTTTGTTATTTTGTTCTCACTACTACTGCTATCAGAAGAAACCTTTGTTTCTTTTATATAATCTCAAATGTAACTATTTCTCAAGCTTATTCAAACCCCTGGAATGTCTCCTACAACTGTATAGGAATCAATGAAGGCTTATCTAAGGGGCCAAATTATTTCGTACAGCGCAACATTAAGGAAGTGCAACATTCAGCGCCTAGGGAGAACTTACAAATAAAATATTGGATTTTAAAATGACATATTCAACCTCTTCATTTGTAGATTTCCTGAAACAACGTTTAACACTTCAGACAGAGTTTTTTTTCTTCTTCTCGACAGGCTGAAAATCGAATGAGTAAATCGTGATACGAAAAATGACGAACATGAAGAGAAATCAGGGAAAATTCTAGCACACCAGTACCGCAAATCAAACCATACCTGAGATAACTGACGAGCTGGGTAACAAATGTAATTGATAGTTCAGAGGTCAATTCATGCTTTCATAACTTTTACTCACAATTATACACTTCGGAATCGGCTGGTAATGCTAACTTACTCGACACCTTCTTTGAGAACTTCCTACAGTTGAGCCTGAGAGAGCTGCTGAATGAGAAGAACAGCTCTCTGTAAAAGAGTGTGTTAGCAATTAAATCTATGCAGTGTGGTAAATCCCATGGACCCGATTTTCCGAGCAAATTCTTGTAGTTTTTAATTCTCAGATGAACTCTCTCCTTTCTTGCTTTCCGTATTTGAGGAATCATTCTCCTCAAACTCTGCCATGCAAACGTCTGGTAGTCGTGTGCCCTTCAGAGTGACTACGCAGAAATTGAAATATTTGGGTCACACACAATTTGAATGAAGCTTTTTTTTTACCTTGGAGATCTCATCCTGTGGCCCCACCTCTTTAGCTGCCTTACTCTGCTCAAAACTTGAATCAGCTGAGCCCGTTTCCAAATACACTAAAAATCCCTATTAAGAAACATTCTAAAAGAAATCTGGAAACAGTTCAGGCGATCGTTTGGTCTCAGTGAATTTTCAACTTCTGCCCCATTTACTAAAGAACCATTGCATTCTCTCCATCATTATTTGACCGGGCGTTTCCTATCTGGTCCGGAAAAGGGATCTCCACACTGAACGACTTGTATATTGATTTGGATTTTGTATCTTTTGAACAGTGAGTACAAAAGTTCAATATTGCTCGATCCCATTTCTTTAGATACTGCATTTGCGTAGTTTTGTATCTTCATACTCTCATACTTCCCATCACGCCCAGCTACTTCCATTCTAGATTCTATTTTTAAAGTGAACCCTTATATCAAAGGAGGTATAAGCTTGATCTATACGTTATTACACTCGCACAATCTGGATTCCCTGCACTCTCTTAAGAACCAATGGGAAGAGGATTTAGATGAACAACTTTGAGACTAAATTTGGCAGAGTATGCTTCAGAGAATACATTCTTCATCTATATGTTTAAGACATGCTGTAACTCAATTTAAAATAGTTTGTCGGCTGCATTGCGGCAGGGTAGCCTAGTGGTTAGAGCGTTGGACTAGTAACTGAAAGGTTGCAAGTTCAAATCCCCGAGCTGACAAGGTACAATATCTGTCTTTCTGCCCCTGAACAGGCAGTTAACCCCACAGTTCCTAGGCTGTCATTGAAAATAAGAATTTGTTCTTAACTGATGTGCCTTGTTAAATAAAGGTCAAATCAAAAAATTGCACGAGGCCAAAATTGTCCAATAGACTAGAAATAGATCCCACTTGTGACCGATGTTAGCAGGCTCCTGCTACTTTATTACACAATTTTTGGACAGATTTCTGGACATCACTTTTTGAGATGTTTTCTTAGATACTGGAGACACCCATATAACCTTCTGCCTTTATTGCATTATTCGGAGTGGCACCGCAGGAGGCCCTCTAAACAGTTATACCGGCAACATGCTGGCATTTACTACTTTTCTAGCTAGATATCTTATACTATTTAAGTGGAAGGATCGGGTTCCTCCTCCTTTTAATCATTGGATAAAGGAAGTTACGCAACATCTCAAGCCAGAGAAAGCACACTACTCCGTTAGGGGATCTGCAATTACATTTTATAATATTTGGCAACCTTTCCTATCCTTTGTAGAAGACATGGAGAATATGTGGCAAAATGTGGAAGAAGTCAACGGGTCTGAATGCACTGTATTTCTATACACTATGTACTTTAGACATATCTGATGTTTTTTGGATGGGTCAAACATTGAGTTTACAGTAAGTGTATGTGAATTATAGGATATCTAATATGTTAACCCTTTGTTGGACTGTCTATGCCCAGGTGAAGGATGACAAGCACAAGTGCACCCTGGGTAATCTTACAGTCCCCTTGAGTGGTCTGTTGGAGGAGGAAGACATGACGTTTACTCAGCAGTTTTCCCTGAGGAACTCTGGACCCAGCTCCACACTCAAACTCAAGTTGGCTCTCAGGGTAAGGATATTTATAGCTGCCTCCCAAATGGCACGCTATTCCCTATGCACAGTTGAAGTCGGAAGATTACATACACTTAGGTTTTAGTCATTAAAACTCGTTTTTCAACCACTCCACAAATGTCTTGTTAACAAACTATAGTTTTGGCAAGTCGGTTAGGACATCTACTTTGTGCATGACACAAGTAATTTTACCAACAATTGTTTGCAGACAGATTATTTCACTTATAATTCACTGTATCAAAATTCCAGTGGGTCAGAAGTTTACATACACTAAGTTGACTGTGCCTTTAAACAGCTTGGAAAATTCCAGAAAATTATGTCATGGCTTTAGAAGCTTCTGATTGACTCAAATTATGTCAATTAGCCTATTGCAGGTGTACATGTGGATGTATTTCAAGGCCTACCTTCAAACTCAGTGCCTCTTTGCTTGACATCATTGGAAAATCAAAAGAAATCAGCCAAAACCTCAGAAATGTTTTTTGTAGACATCCACAAGTCTGGTTCATCCTTGGGAGCAATTTCCAAATACCTGAATGTACGACGTTCATCTGTACAAACAATAGTACGCAAGTACGAACACCATAGGACCACGCAGCCGGCATACCGCTCAGGAAGGAGACATGTTCTTTATCCTAGAGATGAATGTACTTTGGTGCGAAAAGTGCAAATCAATCCCAGAACAGCAAAGGACCTTGTAAAGATGCTGGAGGAAACAGGTACAAATGTATCTATATCCACAGTAAAACGAGTCCAATATCAACATAACCTGAAAGCCCGCTCAGCAAGGAAGAAGCCACTGCTCTAAAACCGCCATAAAATGGCCAGACTACGGTTTGCAAATGCACATGGGGACAAAGATCATACTTTTTGGAGAAATGTCCTCTGGTCTGATGAAACAAAGTATAGAACTGTTTGGCCATAATGCCCATTGTTATGTTTGGAGGAAAAAGGGGAGGCTTGCAAGCCAAAGAACACCATCCCAACCGTGAAGCGCGGGGGTGGCAGCATCATGTTATGGGGGTGCTTTGCTGCAGGAGGGACTGGTACACGTCACAAAATAGATGGCATCAGGAGGATTAAAAATTATGTGGATATATTGAAGCAACATTTCAAGACATTAGTCAGGAAGTTAAAGCTTGGTCTCAAATTGGTCTTCCAAATGGACAATGACCCCAAGCATACTTCAACGTTGTGGCAAAATGGTTTAGGACAAGAAAGTCAAGGTATTGGAGTGCCATCACAAAGCCCTGAGCTCAATCCCCTAGAAAATGTGTGAGCAGAACTGAAAAAGCATGTGAGAGCAAGGAGGCCTACAAACCTGACTCAGTTACACCAGCTCTGTCAGGAGGAATGGGCCAAAGTTCACCCAACTTATTGTGGGAAACTTGTGGAAGGCTGCCAGAAACGTTTGACCCAAGTAAAAAAATTTAAAGGCAATGCTACCCAATACTAATTGAGTGTATGTAAACTTCTGACCCACTGGGAATGTGATTAAATAAATAATTATCTCCTATTATTCTGACATTTCACATTCTTCAAATACAGTGGTGATCCTAACTGACCTAAGACAGGGAAATTTTACTAGGATTAAAGGTCAGGAATTGTGAAAAACTGAGTTTAAATGTATTTGGCTAAGGTCTATGCAAACCTCCGACTTCAACTGTAAATAACTACTGTACTTTTATTCCAGGGCCCGTAGAGCTCAACGTTTTAGGGAATAGGGAGTCATTTGAGATGCAACCATAATAGACCTGCTGTCTATTTTCAAAAGTTACCGTTTTGAAATGTGTCAACAGAACTTCCCATCACAATGTACACTGTGAAGGGGTTACTGTGAATTTGACAGCTTACAGGCTGCTTTGTGGCAAGTAAAAATTCTGTATTTCATATTGCAGTACAACTACTGTAACATAAATACGGTATCAAGGCAAGTACTGTGTAATGACACAGAGTACAATACCGTAAAGGTTGTGAATGAATGGATGGATCAATTCATTAATTCATTGAGGGGAGAGGTTTGTATTTCACGGTATTTTACTGTATTTACAAGGGATTGGTGCAAGCAGGTTGGCTCCTAGGTAAAGGCTTTACACATTACAGTAGTGATGTTAGGTTTGATATCGGAGCCCCAAGGCATGCGTTAAAATCGCTAAGCAGTGTACTTCCAATCAGTGTGCCGATGCCTGTATCAGCATATGATCAATTACGTCCGAAGCTTTGTTTCGTTGATCAACCCCCTGATTGGTTTGGTATTCGTTTCGGTAGAAGACAAATAGGCTACGCTGCGGCATGTGGGACCTCATCTATAATAATTTGTCTGCTCTAAATGATTTTGACCAGCAGGTGCCACTAATGTACACTGTGTTGAACAAAGCCTTGGGTAATAAACCTATTTTCAACACAATTTGCTGGAAATCCTAAATGCTTCGATCAATCAAATGTATTTATTAAGCCCTTTTTACATCAGCAGATGTTACAAAATGCTTATACAGAAACCCAGCCTACAACCCCAAAGAGAAAGCAATGCAGATGTAGAAGCATGGTGGCTAGGAAAAACTCCCTAGAATGGTAGGAACCTAGGAAGAAACCTAGAGAGTCCTCTTCTGGCTGTGCCCGGTGAAGATTATAAGAGTATATGACCATTAAGGCCAGATCGTTCTTCAAGATGTTCAAACTTCCATAGATGACCAACAGCGTCAAATAATAATCAAAGTGGTTATAGAGGGTGCAGCAGATCAGCAGTAAATGTCAATTGTCTTGCTTTTCATAGCCAAGCATTTAGAGAGAGAGAGAGATGGGAGAATGACTTAAGATTACAAAGGACACTAGATAAGGCAGGAGAATTACACCAGATAGGACACACCCTAGTCCCCTGTCACGTAGACTATTGCTGCATAGATACTGGAGATTGAGATGGGGGGGGGGGGGGGGGGGGGGGGGGGGGGGGGGGTCAGGGGACAGGAAGATCACGTCAGTGACTCAACCCACTCAAGTTCGGTATAGCGGGAAAAAGCCTGGCACGATATGATACACCCCTCCTAGGGACGGCATGCGAGAGCACTAGCAAGCCAATGCCTCAGCCCCTGGGCCAGACAACACTCAATCATAGAACCTACTGAAGAGTCTTCAGTAAATACTTAAAGGTTGAGACCAAGTCTGCGTCTCTCTCTGGATTGGCAGACCATTCCATAGAAATATAACTCTATTGGAGAAAGCCCTGCTTCCAGCTGTTTACTTCTAGGAACAATATGCAGGTTTGCGTCTTGTGACCAAAGTGTATGTGTAGGTATATACAGCAGTTAGGTAGGAGTTAGGTAGTAGTCTAATCGTGAAGAAACAAAAGCATGTATTAGCTAATTAATTAATTTTTTGACAAAATGTTTCAGATTTTTGCAATGTTACGAAGATGGAAAAAAGCTGCCCTTTAAATATTTTTGATATATTTGTCAAAAGAAAGATCAGGGTCCAGAGCAGGTCCATCAGTTTTATTTGAGACGAATGTACAACCATCAAGATCAAACTGCAGATCTCTTCGTTTCTTGGAACCTAGAACTAACATCTCTGTTTTATCTCAGTTAAAAAATGACCTTACGTCTGAAACACAGGCTTCCAGGGTAGGCAATTTTGGGGCTTAACCATGTTTCTTCGAAATGTACAGCTGTGTGTCATCTGCCTAGCAGTGAAAGTTGACATTGTGTTTCCGAATGACATCCCCAAGAGGTAGAATATTGTGTAAACAATAATGGTCCGAAAACAGAAGCTTGCGGAACACCGAAACTTAAAGGACAAACCATCCACAGAGACAAACTGATATCTTTCCGACAGATAAAATCTAAACCTGGCAAGGACATCTGTGTAGACCAATTAGGGTTTCCAATCTCTCCAAAAGAATGTGGTGATCGATGGTGTCTAAAGCGACAGGAGCAGAGCCTTGGTCTGATGCCATGAAAAGGTAATTAACCAACTTCACGAGTGCGACCTCAGTACTATAATGGGGTCTAAAACCAGACTGGAGAGTTTTATATATATTATTTGTCTTCATGAAGGCAGCAAGTTGATGAGCAGCTTTTTCAGTTTTAAAATTTTCCAGGTCAAGGTTTGGCTTTTACAGGAAAGTCTTTATTTCTGCCACTTTTAGTGAGTTTGTTACACATCCGGAGGATAGGGAGCCATTTCAAATCAAATCAAATTTCCTTCATACATCAGCTGATATCTCAAATTGCTGTACAGAAACCCAGCCTAAAACCCCAAACAGCAAGCAATGCAGGTGTAGAAGCACGGTGGCTAGGAAAAACTCCCTAGAAAGGACAAAACCTAGGAAGAAACCTAGAGAGGAACCAGGCTATGTGGGGTGGCCAGTCCTCTTCTGGCTGTGCCGGGTGGAGATTATAACAGAACATGGCCAAGATGTTCAAATGTTCATAAATGACCAGCATGGTCCAATAATAATAAGGCAGAACAGTTGAAACTGGAGCAGCAGCACGGCCAGGTGGACTGGGGACAACAAGGAGTCATCATGTCAGGTAGTCCTGAGGCATGGTCCTAGGGCTCAGGTCCTTTGAGAGAGAGAAAGAGAGAATTAGAGAGAGCACACTTAAATTCACACAGGACACCGAATAGGACAGGAGAAGTACTCCAGGTATAACAAACTGACCCTAGCCCCCCGACACAAACTACTGCAGCATAAATACTGGAGGCTGAGACAGGAGGGGTCAGGAGACACTGTGGCCCCATCCATTTGGTGTTCAACATGGGAGGACCAAGCACAGGAAGTAGCTCTTTTAGTAGTTAGTTAGAATAGGGTCCAGCAAGCAGCTGGACTGTTTTTATAATCCTCAATCAAGTTGGAAAAGTCAGCTGATCGAGCAGCGGTGAAGGCTTTTTGATGAAGGCTTTTTGATGTTGCACGATAGTCTTTCCAAGCTAGATGGAAGCTCCAGGTGGAGCTCCATTTCCGTTGCAATCTTCTGGAAGACTTGCTGCCAGTCCAAACGGTTCCCTATACAAATTGATGGGGCACTATAACCACATAGGAATTCAATCGGTATAGCATTCTCAATCACGGGTGCAACAAATCTATCAATCTTCAAAATATGTTAATGAGCCAGAAACAACAATACCAGGCACCCACTAGTGGTCAAAAGTGTTTTTGGCGCTCCAAAGATGGTGGTATTACAGGACCTCTCAAAATACAGCAATACTTTGCCCCGCCCACAACATTTTCCCACAATGCTTCAGAATTGACAGTATGCTGCAGCAAAACGTTTCAGAGTATTTTACTGTAGACCCCCAAATTACCATATTATTTACAGTTTTCCATTACAGTGTACAGTATTCTTAAGGTACTGTGCTCTGCTCGTCTGTGTCGTAGGTTCTGTACCTGGAGAAGCAGACAAGTGCATCGGACCAGCTCTCCTCTGTCCAGGTGAGGAAAGCCAGCGAGGTCAACCCCACCGTCCCCTCCCAGAGACTCTCCGCATCGGAATCGCCGCTCCCCCCAGCCTACACCACCCCAACACCACCCATGGAGGCCTCCACCCACTCCCTCCATCGCAGGGAGGAGCGAAAGGAGGAGCCGTACGGAGGCAGCCCCATCAGGAGCACCTCTATCAGGAGCACTTCCAACCTGAGCACCACCATGTCCAACTCCCAGAAACACCTGCCCCATAAGGACTCCATGGCCAGCCTGGCCTCGGACATCTCCCTACCCTTCGCCACCCAAGAGCTGCAGCAGAGGCTCAGGCAGCTGCAGAAGTAAATCCCACACACACACTCACGTACACACACACACGCACGCACGCACACACACACACACACACACACACACACACACACACACACACACACACACACACACACACACACACACACACACACACACACACACACACACACACACACACACACACACAATCACGAAGTAAAGTCAAATCCATAATCTGTGCGGTGTTGCATTTTCAGTGGGTCTGCCCCTAGTCCTTACCCCCTGGGGGAGATCCAGCTGACTGTCCGCCACAGCTCCCAGAGGAACAAGCTCATCGTGGTGGTGCACGCCTGTCGGTCAGTGGCCTCATGTATCACACTAGACTAGCCAAATATACTATATAGGCCAGGTTCCTGGACACAGATTATGCCTTGTCCTAGACCTCCCGAGTGGAGCAGCGGTCTAAGGAACTGCATCGCAGTGCTTGAAGTGTCACTACAGACCCGGGTTCGACCCCAGGCTGTGTCACAACCGGCCGTGACGGGGAGTCCCATAGGGCGGTGCACAATTGGCCCAGAGTCTTCTGGGTTAGGGGAGGGTTTGGCCGGGGGGGCTTTACTTGGCTCATTGCGCTCTGGCGACTCCTTCGTGTCGGTCCGGGCACCTGCAGACTGATTTCGGTCGTCAGTTGGATGATGTTTCCTCCGACACATTGGTGCAGCTAGCTTCTGGGTTAAGCGGGCGGGTGTTATGGAGCGTGGTTTGGCGGGTCATGTTTCGGAGGAAGCATGACTCAACCTTCACCTCTCCCGAGCGCGTTGGGGAGTTGCAGCAATGAGACAATATCGAAATTGGGGGGAAAAGGGGGGAGATTCTCCATTGAAAGTGCCTTAGTCAAAGACTAAGCTTATAATGTGTGTCCAGGAAACAGCCCCTCTGTGTTAATTTCAATTACCACAATGTCAGGACATACTCTGTTCAGATTTCAATGTGCCTGAATGACCCCTGTACATTTTGCCCTCAGAAACCTCATTGCGTTCACTAAGGATGGATCAGATCCTTTCGTTCGGGTTTACTTGCTCCCTGACAAGAGCCGGACAGGCCGGAGGAAAACCAGCACCATAAAGAAAACCCTGAACCCTGTGTATGATCAAACGTGAGTTCTGACTCGGACGTTCACTGTAGGCCACCTCCATAGAATTACATATAGATCTTTTAAGTAATTTCTCTTTAATTAAAAAAGTATCTTGTTTTGAGGTGTTGTTGTTGACTGCAATGACTTGACTCTAATTACATATAGATCTTTTAAGTAATTTCTCTTTAATTAAAAAAATATCTTGTTTTGAGGTGTTGTTGTTGACTGCAATGACTTGACTCCCCTGTGAAAAGTTGCCTGGCCCTATATTCATTGTTAGCCTTTGTGAGGCTGTTCGCTTACTGAATTTACAGTGCATTCGGAAAGTATTCAGACCCCTTGACTTTTTCCACATTTTGTTATGTTACAGCCTTATTCTAAAATGTATTAAATTAAAGTATTTCCTCATCAATCTCTATGGCCACCTCCACCCATTATGCAACTATTTAACCATCGCAAAAATGAATCACATCATGTATTATATTCATTCATCACCCAGTATCACTGCAGTAGGAAATCATCACTCAGAAATAAACAAAGGAGAATCCTAAAGTGTGTGTTTTGTTCATCTGCAGGTTTGAGTTCAGTGTGTCCATGGTGGAGCTGCACAGGAGAACTCTGGACATCGCTGTGAAGAACGGAGGGAGTATACTGTCCAAACACAGAGGACTCCTCGGGAAGGTAGTGTCTCCTCACAAAAGATAGTCTGTTCCAAATGGCACCCTATTCTAAATCAAGAGTTTACGATTAGTAAAGCTCAAACCAAGTTTACTCACCCACTGGGTCACACAGCTGCGCAAGACAAAGACATGGTTCCACCACCACAGGTATACATTTAGGTGATTTTTCCTCCTTACACATCTGAACAGCCAATACACCTCAGTTGCTAGACAGAACTTTAGTGATCAGTTCTTCCTCACTTCATCTGACCTGACCCTGGCCCCAAGTTCCACACTCCTCCCCAACGGCTGTCCTGTTATCTTGTACCAGACTGTGGCCCTTCTCCTTCCCATAGGATCCCTGATGTCTAACAATATCATATTCTGACAGAATGCAAATGTTCCACATTCCCCTCTCTCCCTCAGTGACACGAATAAGGATGTTTCATATTTTCAAGGTTAGAAGTCAGAATCCATCACTATATAGTGCAATAATACTTCAGAGCCCTATGAGCGCACTGTGTTGGGAAAAGGGTGCCATTTGGGACACAACATTGTTGTACTTTAAAAATGAAGGACTTTTATTTTCATGATGAATTATCTGAGTGTTGTTGACTCCTGCAATGTGACTGTACTTATAACAGGTGATGGTGGATTTGAGTGTTGAGGATATATCCAAGGGCTGGACACAATGGTAAGATGCTCCTTTACCCAATTTGTATTGTCAGCTCTGTGTTGTATTTGTGTTATCGTTTGATACAAATTTGATTTGGTGAAATGAACTAGGTTGTTTGTTGTTTATTCCATGATTACATCTTTGGGTGTGAGACAATTGCTCGAAGAAAAATCATATGTATCTATTATGATACAAATACAATCAAAAGCAAATCAAACTTTATTTGTAACATGCCTCCGAATACAACAAGTGTAGACTTTGCCGTGAAATGCTTACTTTCAGGGCTTGAAAGTAAGCATTTCACGGTGAGGTCTACACTTGTTATATTCGGCGCATGTGACAAATAAAGTTTGATTAGATTTGGATTGTATTTGTTAGTCATGTTTTAGTTTCTGCCATTGCCATTTGTCCACTCCACTGGTGTTTTCACTCCTTGTCTTGTCATGTAGGTATGATCTGACTGAAGATGGCAACCGCAAAACAGTCTAGGCATAGAGAGGTAGAGAATGACACCGGAAGACCGCACCTCCCATCATCACAAACACCAATTGACATTCGTAGAAACACACTCTGCTTTCACTTAGTGTTATCGCTTATCAAAGGGCACGTCATTTTCCTCTTCTTTCGATTTGTTTTGCCATTTAAATGTGTGTGCTTTTATCATGTCGACCTGAGTAGAGATACAACTTCAGGTTGACTGTAATATGCTGTTCCTGCACTAATTCAACGACGTCAAAAGTTGCGCAAAATTGTCCTGTTAAAAGCAAAACGTTTATCAGAAAATGTAGGTTCATGTGTCAACAAAAAAAAAGCACATTTTTACTGCCTTTTTTCTAAGTTGTCAATGTTTATACATGTATAACTGGGCTAAAATGGACTAATGAATTAATTTGATTATATTTGCAGGGATTTCATTTTTATTTGTTACTATTGAAGGAAATTATGTTGAAATCCTATTTTATTGTTGATTTGTCATTGAATGGACTCCATATCTATTGATGAACGAATTATCATCAAAGGGACAGATATGGCTACTATGGTAGTTACAAGCCATGAACATGGATGATCAGTTCATTAGTTTTATGTATTTTTGTCATGCAGTGTTATTTGGTCTTTGTTTACTTCCATGTGTTTTCTTCATGCTAATAAACATCAATTACTAGTACAGTGATTCAAAATCCTACCACTGAAAGCACATCTAAAAAGGATGAAATTGTGGTTCAGTATATTCTACACTGTATATTTTGAGGGATTCAGTGCAATATAGAGTTATGTTGAGATGGAGGGGTATATGTCAGGGCGGGGATATGTTCTGCTCTGCTGTACATTATATCTAAATAGAGATAAGAGTTTGATTATTGTAATACATCATTTGTAAATTAGAGGATAATAGAGGATAATATATGAATGGTTTCTTACACAAGACGTTATGGTCAGTTTTGAGCAACATTGTGTGAAGTTTTTGTTTTTATCTGTCGAATGATGACAGAATGTGTCGTAGGCTACTCCTGTACGTAAAGCCATACAGTGAATACTGTTTTATCTTGAAACACTTCCATGTTGTGCATTACAAACATCTTAAATCCTCTGTCAGTTATCTTTCCTGTGCCTTATTAACATTAAACACCTTCACATTCACAAATGTACATGAAACCTTTTAGCATCAATAGTTTTCAGGTTTGGAATAAGTATATTAATGGTTTGATTTGAATAATAAACAGTTGTTTCTCTTTAATTAAAAAGTATCTTGTTTTGAGGTGTTGTTATTGTTGACTGCAATGACTTGACTCCCCTGTGAAAAGTTGCCTGGCCCTATATTCATTGTTAGCCTTTGTGAGGCTGTTAGCCTACTGAATTTACAGTGCATTTGGAAAGTATTCAGACCCCTTGACTTTTTCCACATTTTGTTATGTTACAGCCTTATTCTAAAATGTATTAAATTAAAGTTTTTCCTTATCAATCTACACACAATACCCCATAATGACAAAACGAAAACAGGTTTAATATTTTTTTTGAAATACTTTATTTACATAAGGAATCAGACCCTTTGCTATTAGACTCGAAATTAAGCTCAGGTGCATCCTGTTTCCATTGATCATCCTTGAGATGTTTATACACCTTGATTGGAATCCACCTGTGGTAAATTCAATTGATTGGACATGATTTGGAAAGGCACACACCTGTCTATATAAGGTCCCACAGCTGACAGAGCATGTCAGAGCAAAAACCAAGCCATGAGGTCAAAGGAATTGTCTGTAGAGCGCCGAGACAGGATTGTGTCGAGGCACAGATCTGGGGAAGGGTACCAAAAAATATCTGCAGCATTGAAGGTCCCCAAGAAGTGGACTCCATCATTCTTAAATGGAAGAAGTAAGAAACCACCAAGACTCTTCCTAGAGCTGGCTACCCAGCCAAACTGAGCAGTCAGGGAGAAGGGCCTTGGTCAGGGAGGTGACCAATAACCCGATGGTTTCCTCTGTGGAGATGGGAAAACCTTCCAGAAGGGCAACCATCTCTGCAGCACTCCAATCAGGCCTTTATGGTAAAGTGGCCAGACAGAAGCCACTCCTCAGTGAAAGGAACATGACAGCCCGCTTTGAGTTTGCCAAAAGGTTCAAGTTTTTGGCCTGAATGCCAAGTGTCACGTCTGGAGGAAATCTGGCACCATCCCTATGGTGAAGCATGGTGGTAGCAGCATCATGCTGTGGGAATGTTCGAGGGAAAGTTGAACAGAGCAAAGTGTAGAGAGATCCTTGATGAAAACCTGCTCCAGAGCGCTAAGGACCTCAGACTGGGGTGAAAGTTCACCTTCCATCAGGACAACGACACTGAGCACACAGCCAAGACAACCCAGCAGTGACTTCGAGACAAGACTCTGAATGTCTTTGAGTGGCCCAGCCAGAGCCCGGACTCGAACCTGATCGTCTCTGGAGCGATCTGAAAATAATGTGCAGCGACCCTCCCCATCCAACCTGACAGAGGTTGAGAGGATCTGCTGAGAAGAATGAGAGAAACTCCCCAAATACAGGAGTGCCAAGCTTATAGCGTCATACCCAACCGGTGTCCCCACACATTGACTCTACTCTTACCTGCTGTTAATTGCCTCGCTATTGTTATTTTACTGCTGCTCTTTAATTATTTGTTACTTTTTTTTGGGGGGGGGGGGTATTTTTCTAAAAACTTTATTGTTGGTTAAGGGCTTTTAAGTAAGCATTTTACTGTAAGGTCTACAGCTGTTGTATTTGGTGTATGTGACAAATACAATTTGATTTGACTTCATGCCGTAATCGCTGCCAAAGGTGCTTCAACAAAGTACTTAGTAAAGGGTCTGAATACTTATGTAAATGTTATATTTACATGTTTTTATGTTTATAAATGTACAAACATTATGGGGTATTGGTTGTAGATTGGTGAGGGGGAAAAAAACTATTTAATACATTTTATAACAAGGCTGTAATGTAACAAAATGTGGAAAAAGGGAAGGGGTCTGAACACTTTCCTGAGTGCACTGTAGCTGCTAGTCCTTGTTTTGATGTACGTAAGAGCCATCTAGTGGTTCAGGCACAACTTTAGTTGATATTTTAATTCAGGATTATTTACTTTCCAGTTACTTTACATTAATAGCGTTTAAAATGAACTGATACAAATTTGAGAGACCCTACACGCTGTGTGTGTTTACATATTACTTTAAGTTAAAACCACATTTGTAAGAAACTACAATGAATAGCCAACATGTGAATGGAAAACATGTATTTACAATTTACTGAAAATACAATAAGTGGCTTGCTCTACAAAATGCTGCAAAAACAAATTACAGTAGATTGCGTGCGTGCGTGAAAGAATTAACGTAATGACGTTGTACAGACGTGGCTCTGGATCTTAAATCTAAATTTGCGCGGGGGAGCAGTTGGGTGGGTGAGTGTGTGTGTGTGGCGAGCTAAATCATAATAAGTAATCGTTTATGATTTATAAGAATAACGACACATAACATTGATATGTATTTAACATTAAATTCGCTTAGTGGTATATAATGGTCTGATTAACTTTATATCCTATTTCAGTCAATAAATCTTAAACACGAATCTAGCTAGCTAGCTAACTTGGCTATGTTATTGTTGCTTTTATCCCAATCTTTCAGAGATTTGACTGTTTATTTCACGGCACTGGCTAAACGAAATGTCTAAGCGAGAGGCATTTTTAAACTCGGTCTGCAAAGACAATGTGGGGGATTTTCTGAATTTCACTAAACTCCATGTAAGTAACTTTACACTTCGCTAACGTTAGCTAGTTTCTTCTGTCAGTTTGTATTGCTGGGGTGTATTCATTACATGAGAGTTGCTTTTGGACAAATTCAGTTAGGTCCCTTTCGTTCTATTTGCACGGTTTGCTTCTCTTTGGTTCTGAAATTGTAAACTGATTCCTTTAAAAATGTAATGAATGCACACATTGTTAGCTTTTAGCAAGTAAATTATGCTCCACCAAGTGAGCTAACTAACTGTTTATATTTCTTATATTTCTGATGAGTGACATGAGCTAGCTATATATCTACATTTAGATGGTAGCTAAAACCATTTGTCATTTTTGTCAACCTTCAAAAATAAATCTTATAGGACCAATCAATACTCATGAATCTTAAAATTAGTATTTTCTACAACACTGATTTGTTGTTTGTGTATATATCTGAGAGCCTTGCCTCTGACCCCATATTGTTGCTTGAAATGTTACCGCAGAAGGACACGACTGAGCCCTTTGACTTGGAAGAGGTCCTGCAGGAGTTGCCAAAGGTCCAGAGAGAGGCACTGTGGGCCAGACTAGTCACCCTGCTTTGTGACCAACTGGCGGCCTTTCCACCAGCGCACTGGGATGCTGGCATAGAGGACGACAATGACATGGAGATGGAGGTGTCCCCAGACCTGGTGAGTACTTGTTAGTTATGTCACTTAAAGTTTCTACAATACTAGTATCGTGGCAAGGAAACAAAGCATGAAGCGGGTTTAATTTGAGTGATTACAGTCCTAATGGTTGGAAACTAACCACATTATGTTGTCACTCAGAGTAACATTTGTTTATTTTACATGCTAAATCACACAATATTTGACTTAAAGCAGGTTCAACCAAAGAGCTTTGTCTGCCTCTGGGTTTCTTTTTTTTGCCATAGAAAATTGGGTATCATAGTATTGTGATACTGGTATAGTGACAACTCTTCATCCTGGCCACTCTTGCTCTTCTATATTGTTCCTAACTGGACATGACAAGAGAGATGGTTTTATTCTTGCTCTGACTTCATCTCCTACAACTAATGTAAGTGTTGTGTACTATTCCTTGATTGAGAGGTGTTCATCTTTACCGTTCTTGTTCAGACGCACACCATATCTGTTCTTGAGGGAGTGACTCTCGTGGTCACTGCTTCGGTTGAAGTCATTGAGGATGGTGACACTTACAACTCTCTCTTAGAGTGCGCCAACATATTAAATGGTGAGTGCCTTAGTTTTATTGAATATTAACCCTGTATCCTTGATTTTTATTTAACTTCTGTAGTGCTTTTCATAGCCAGTTAAAATAAAATAAAAACTCTACTTCCCTGTCTCTCTGTCAAACAACTCCAGGTGTCTTGCCCTACCTTCCTGCCTCTGAGATGCCTCTGCGGCAGGCTGTCCACGGTCTGTGTGAGGCCTGGTGGAAGAAAGGCCTCCTGGGGAAAGAAGAGCTGGGCCGCACAGCCTTCCTCGTATGCCTGGAGAAGACTCTCATACTGAAGAAACCAGTACGTGCCCTTTTGCACCAACATAGCCTGTCGTTGCTTTTCTATTTTGCTCTCTGTCGGTCTTGCTTTCTCTCTAGCAGGCTTCGTAGGATTGCTTAAAAATATATATCACAGTTATTTTGGTGGAAAATACAGAATGATAGGCTACATGTTTCATGTTTACTTCATTTTTGGGGGGGCTTTTGTTCACCCCCATATCTAATTGTCTTTCCTCCTCTGTGTTTTTGTCAAGCCCCATAAATCCCTAATCATCTTCATCAGGAGTCAAAAAGTGAATGACTGGTCTCATTAAATCTGTTTTATGTCCACTCCGTGGTCTCGACAACAGACGAGCGCTTTCTAATCACCTGGCACTCTCATTCAGTGCTCATCTGAAGAATTTGATTTGAGAGTATGTACTTTATCTGATTTCTATCTCAGAACTGAAGTCTTCAACTCTAGTGTATCTGAGAGAGGTGGATATTTTCAGTGGAGTGATATACGATGATGGTCTGGGTGGGGGGGGGGGGGGGGGTCATGAAAATAGTGAATTTTGTGCCCCATTTGATATTTTGTCTAATTTCTAGGAAGTTTAACTCTCAACCCCAAA
The DNA here is from genome assembly GCF_021184085.1 of Oncorhynchus gorbuscha. Lineage (NCBI taxonomy): Eukaryota > Metazoa > Chordata > Actinopteri > Salmoniformes > Salmonidae > Oncorhynchus > Oncorhynchus gorbuscha. The sequence goes on along the minus strand of NC_060179.1, from coordinate 33,707,538 downwards.
ATCTCACCATTGTAAAGCCCTAGTTTTGTTTTGTTGCTTTGACAAGTCATTTCTGGAGATGATTATTTATTTCATGTGATTAGTGATTCATTTTACGTCTGTCCTTCATTTTAAGGTCAACCCTGTTACGTGAACTGAACTCTCATTTTAATATGGTAAAACTATTCATTAAAAAAAAAATCTAAAGAAACATTGAGCATCTAATAGTCAGATCATAGTGTAAAAAAGGGTGAGCTGGTTCTAATCTTTTTGTCCGTTCTGTGGTGTACAACTGAATTGGTTGAGCATAACACATCAACCCTGTTACCCATAAATAAATAGACAGGCTAGAACTGTTTGAACAACTTAACTTTGTTGTGAAGCATTTAATTGCCACTTCTCAAAAAGGCACCGAATTGGTGGAACGAACCATCCGCATTTTGGCCTGTTCTCCGAAGTGTGTCTCTGAGTATCTGGGGGGTTGCTGAATGTTGCCGCTGCGTGTTCTCAGATGACTGAGATCCAAAGGCTGTGGGGTTTCCACGAGGTGCTGCTGACTGTGGATTTTCAATCGGAGGACAACAAGGAGCTGATCGATCTGCTGCTGCAGTGCTTCCTCAGTGTCAATCACATCAGAAATGAAGATGTAAGTTTGTGTGTCAGAACGGGGTTTTGCATATATAAACAAATGTATTCAATACTTTATCTGTGCCTGTTTGAGCTTGCCTGGCTTAATATAACAATAGAAAAGACTGCAACCCCTGCACATCTGGTACTCCAGACAGGCTCAAGCAAACGCTCTGTTTTTCAATCGATTTTTAAGTATTTGAAACCCAGGTCTTGTGTGTGTGTGTGTGTGTTCTACAGTATCATGCTCACATTGTTGTTCTGACAACATGACTTTCTTGGGCAGGGAAAGCGTCTGATGGTGTTCCTCTTTAACTGGAATGTCAACTTCATCCGGATGATCCATGGAACCATCAAAAACCAGCTGCCCTACTTTGCAAAGTAAGTGTTTGCGTTTCTAGTTTGGCCTTGTTAGAATGTCTGCCAGATTGGGAGGTTGAAGGTTCCATTCCTGGTCGAGTCATACCAAAGACTCTTACAAAATGGGACCCGATGCTTCTGCTTGGCACTCCGCATGCAGGGTTCCCCCAAAAGGTGGCCAGCGAGTGATTTTATTTGGCCTTCCAAGCTTTCTGAGCAAAAACATTATAATTATTTTTTGAGTTGGACATTAAGGACTGTAAAATTACCAGGATATCAGCTAAAAGCGATAAAAATGTAGTAAATCTGTTCCCAAGTATTCCCACACACAAATATAGAGGCATATATGAATGTATCCCAATGTAATCAAGGTTTGAAATGATTCTGTTTTTGTCAAATAGTGTATCTGTTTGGGCTTCTCGCAGTCACTTTACAGAGTACAAATAATATATAGCTTTGTTTGGCCTGCGGCTGAATGTAATTGGGGACCCCTGATTTGGAGTGGGGCCCTGTCACATACTAGCGTCCTGTCCAGGGGGTGTAGTTGCACCTCCCGCTGTGTAAACGGGACATGGTCTGTTGTGGCTCGATCAAGCTTTTCTTATTCTACAGTGGCTGTCGGGAGGCAGTGGTTTTCTATTATTTAATTCATGATGATATACCAGTTGTTTTTCTTTTACTCCTTGGTTGAATTCTTTTTCCCAGTTCCCTCACTGACCACCTAGCTGAGATCTACTGCCGGGGCTGGAAGAAGGCCTCTGGGCTCTGTTTGGAGCAGATAGAGAGCACCTGCATCCAGGACTTCATGCAGCACGCTGTGCTCCTGCACAGGTCTTCACCCGTCCATGCCAAAGTCAGACAGGTGGGCGTGCATGTTTGACCCTGTGCATGTCCCAAATGGCACCCTATTCCCTCTATAGGGCACTACTTTTGACCAGGGCCCATACTAGTGCACCATATAGGGAATAGGGTGCCACGTGGACAGAGTAATACTTCAAAAGCACACATTACTTGTAAAAAAAAAAAATGTATATATATATTCTCTTCTTTCATATCAAGACTGCTAAGACTTTTGCATAATATAATAATATATGCCATTTAGCAGACACTTTTATCCAAAGCAACTTAGTCATGCGTGCATACATTTTTTATTTTTTTATTTTGACGAATCGGAGGTCTGGGGAATTGAACCACCCTATCCTGGTGTCGCAATACCAATGCTCTACCAACTGAGCTACAAAGGACCAGATCATATCAGCAAACCTCTGGCTGGCTTACTTTGCCACAAAGTTGACATATTCTTAGCAATGGTTGACTTGTGTTTTATTGTGTGTGACTGACTGAACTCTCCCTTCTCTCTAGATACTGAGCTACTTTCACAAACTGAAGGGCCGCCACAGGTTGGATGAGATGCTCTACAGACTCTACAAGCCCATTCTCTGGAGAGCGCTAAATGTACTGTCAAAAGTCCCCTTCACACACACTCTCTTTATTTCTGGATAGTGCCCCCCCCCCCCCCCCCCTTAGATGAACTAATGAAGAAATCGTCTCGCTATCATTGTAGGCTGCCAACTCTGAGGTCCGGGCCAATGCCACTCTGCTATTCACAGAGGCCTTCCCTATCCACGACCCCAGCCAGAGCAGTGAGAAGATGGACGAGACCATTCAGAAACAACTGGACACGCTCGTCGTAAGTCAATGTATTATGACATTGAATTTCCAAGTGGTCGTTTTAATGTATTTGAAACTCCAAAAACAAAAATGCCACAAGTTGAGCGAGTACGACAGTTTGGTATTACAAAACATTCCCAAATCAGCATAGAATGTTTCCATGTGAGGATTAAAGGGTCAAATAGTTCAAGTGTAGTGAGCCTTTTTTTAATCAGAATTGTGTACAGTGTATTCCTGTTTATTCCTTGCGTCTCATCAATCTTCTGAAGCTCTCTCCTGTCTGTTCCTGTGTGTCTGTTTGTAATATGTCAGAGCCTGCTGGAGGACCCTCAGCCCCTGGTGCGCTCCACAGCCACCCTGGGGGTCTGTAAGATCCTGGCCAAGTGCTGGGAGGTCATCCCCCCCACCGTCATCACCGACTTCCTCAAGAAGCTGGTGGTAGAGCTGGCCAATGATACCAGCTCCCCTGATGTCCGCTGCTCCGTCTTCAAGGTGGGTGACCCCAGTATTGAATACTATAGAACACTATATAGTAGAACATGACTGGCCCATAAGGCTCTAGTCAAAAGCAGTGCACTATAGAGGGAATAGGGTGCCATTTGGGATTCGGGCCCTACAGTGCATACGGGAAGAGTATTCCGACCCCTTCACTTTTCCACATTTTGATACGTTGGAGCCGTATTCTAAAATGGATTAAATAAAAGATGAGGCACATGACAGCCCGCTTGGAATTTGCCAAAAAGCACCTAAAGGACTCTCAGACCAACAAGATTCTATGGTCTGATGAAATCAAGATTGAACTCTTTTGCCTGTATGCCAAGCGTCATGTCTGGAGGAAACCAGGCACTGCTCATCACCTAGCCAATACCATCCCTACGGTGAAGCATGGTAGTGGCAGCATCATGCTGTGAGGATGTTTTTCAGCGGCAGGGACTGGGAGACTAGTCAGAATCGAGGGAAAGATGAACGGCACAAAGTACAGAGATCCTTGATGAAAACCCGCACAGGACCTCAGACTGGGGCTAAGGTTCACCTTCCAACAGGACAACAATCCTAACCACACAGCCAAGAAAACGCATGAGTGGCTTCGAGACAAGTCTCTGAATGTCTCTGAAGTCCAGGCCCAGCCAGAGCCCGGACTTGAACCCAAACATCTCTGGAGAGACCTGAAAATAGCTGTGCAGAAATGCAAGAATGGGATAAACTCTCCAAATACAGGTGTGCCAAGCTTGTGGTGTCATACCCAAGAAGACTTGAGGCTGTAATCTCTACCAACAAAGTACTGAGTGTAGGGTCTGAAATGTCTAAACCAGTTGTTGATTTCTCATTATGGGGAATGTGTGTATATTGAGGGGAGTAAAATAATTGTATCTATTTTAGAATAAGGCTGTGCCGTAACAAAGTGGAAAAAGTGAAGGGGTCTGAATACTTTCTGAATGCACTGTGCAACGGTGAACTCTGACCCCCCCCCCCACACACACACACACACTAGATCGCCACCAATCATTGTTAAATCTTCTCTCCAGTGTTTGACCATCGTACTGGACAATGGCTACAGCCACCCATTGCTTGAGCAGCTTCTGCCAGCTCTGAAGAACAGCCTCCATGACACCTCGGAGAAAGTACGCGTGGCCTTCCTCGACATGCTGCTAAAGATTAAAGCGGTGCGGGCCGCCAAGGTAAGACACAGCTTGTGTTTGTTCGCATTGTACAGGCCGTGCATAGGTACATATTCCGTATGAATGTCTTTAGCATCGCACATGCCCCGCCCATCTGAGGATCTGTCTTTTTCAGACCTCTTTTTCCTGTGTTTGAGGGGTGCAGAATCCACTCGTCTCTTAAATCTTTCTGGGTGGATTGCTTTCATTTGACTTCTGAGACTCTATCTTGTCTTTTTTTCCCCCTTCTCCCCATTAAATGTTATGACTGCGTAAAATGTTCGTAATGACCGGTCAAACACCCCGGTAAATGGCTGAAATGGGCACAATGTCTTTCAATTGAATCTATAAGAATGCTGAAGCTTCATCTGGGATTTAACACACTGTCCTGACACTTGCGTCACAAGAAAGAGGAGGAAGATCACTTCTTTCTTTTTTTTAATGATGGGTGTGCATGTTTTGTGGAACTGAAAGAAAGACCTTTTTAATACAGTTGAAATGTTTACCAATTTAGATGCGTTGAAATGAAAGAAACTCACCAAAATCAGCCACCTGGATTATGGGGATGTTGTGTCTGATCTTGCAAACGATGTAAAGTGTGCTGGGTGTAATCTAGAACCAAGTGTGTTGATCTGTATTCTGAGCGTGTCCTGCAATTGACACACTTGTTGAGTTATGCAAGAAAACGTGAGAACAGTAATTAATGAGGCATAGACCACGCAGATGAGTGCAGGTAGGATAGACAATTGTGTTGGTTGTAAAGCCCTGTTCCTCCCCTTTTATGTGAATTGTTTCATGTCTGCAAATATACACTGTGTGTTTATGCAAATGCCCAACATATTTTATTTTAACACTAAATATAAAAAATAAAAAAACTGCTACAATAAGAATGTACACTGAATGTATAAAACATTAGGAACACCTTCCTAATATTGACTTGTGCCCCCTTTTGCCCTCCGAACAGATTCAATTCGTTGGGGGCACGAGTTCTACAAGGTGGTTGAAAGTGTTCCACAGGGATGCTGGCCCATGTTTGACTCCAATGCTTCTCACAGTTGTGTCAACTTGGCTGGATGCCCTTTGGGTGGTGGACCATTCTTAATACACATGGGAAACTGTTCAGGGTGGAAAAACCCAGCAGCGTTGCAGTTCTTGACACAAACCGGTGCGCCTGGCATCTACTACCTACCAAACCCTGTTAAAAGGCATATTTTCTCTTGCCCGTTCAACCTCCAACGGCACACATACATAACCCATATCTCAGTTGTCTCAAGGTTTAACAATCCTTCTTTAACCTCCCCTTCATCAACACTGATTGAATTGACATCAATAAGGGATAATAGCTTTCACCTGTCATGGAAAGAGCAGGTGTTCCTAATGTTTTCTACACTCAGTGTACTATATGAGTGTATTCTAAGAAAGAAAGAAAAGGTGACATTTGACAATAAATTGAATACCTGAATTGCCACGATAAATTCCTCAAAGCCATTCATTATTTGTCTGTGCCTGTAAACTGTTTCATGTCCAACTTTCGCATTTATTAGACTTGTTTGAAGCCTTTTAACAATTTTGATGGCCGTTGATATCTTCATTGTCATTTTGTATGTGAAGGCCATAAACCTTTTTGATACTACCGCCACTACCTCGGGTAATACTGCCAGACATTTACTTGTGGTGCTCACCCTGACGTACACCCCCCTCCCTTTCATCTGGCCAGTTCTGGAAAGTGTCCTCCATGGAACACCTGCTAGCCCGTCTGGCTGTCGACTCGCAGCCCGTCTCCAAGCGCATCGTCAACCTCCTCTTCAATTCCTTCTTCCCCGTCAACCAATCAGAGGAGGTGTGGTGTGAACGCTGTGTCACTCTGATTCAGATGAACCCCAAGGCAGCCAGGAAGTTCTACCAGTACTCGCACATCTACACTGCCCCCACTAACATAGGTGAGTTTGTCCCACGTATACACGTCCCCCACCAACGTACAGTAGGTGAGTTTGGCCTGCAGCTAAGTAGCGCCTGTCGGCATATGTGGGATTTATTCCCCTGTAGATAATAATTTTTAAAAGAAATGCATATCTAGCTCGTAGCTGTTGTGAGTCATTTGAAGTTGTTAAAAATCCCCAGACCGTTTACTGTACCTCTTGTGTCCCAGTCAAGCTGATGCTGACAATCCGCCGGTGTTTGAATGCCTGCATCCAGACTGAAGACCCGAACAAGACCAACCGGACCAACAAGGAGAACGCTAGTGTAAGACTGATTTTTGGATCACTTACAAGACCAAGGAGATTCATGTTTGTCAGTGGAATTTATGTACTATAATGATACATGTTTATCATTCAAATTGCCGTCTGGGAATTGTACCTCCCACCCGTTCTTGAAGAAAATAAATGAACTTCTAGATGCCTCATGAGTTAAACTGTCGTACCCCACCAAAACCCCAAATACATTCTTGTTCTACTCCATTGTAAAGCACTGTCTAGCTTCAAAACAGTGTTAAAACGATCATTTTGATCTTATGGAGGGTCAGTCTTTTGAATTTAAGAGTGCTTACATGACTCTAATGCAGAAAGCCAGTATGAGAGTGCGCTAAGGGTTAAGGCGTTTTATGGTTTGAGTGCGGGTACCTACTGAACTCTACATTCCTCCAGCCCCACCACTTGGCCGTTTACCACCACAAGTTTCAGAGTGACAGATTTTAGTTTATTTTCAAATCTCAGGTTCTTGAGGATGTCCTTTCGGTCAAGGACACGGCGTCCATGGCCAGTCTGCTGGAGGTGGTGGTGATCCTGTGGAGGAGCATACGGAAAGCCCTGCAGCTCAACAAGGACGCCCTCCAGTACACCACTGCCAAATTTGGCTCCGTCATGCCCAAATATTTCAACGTCTTCCAGGTATGAGGTGGACTGGAGGTCGCGTCCCAATAGTCTCTCCTTTCTCCCAAACTGCGCACTGCTTCACTCCCATTCATGGTTTTGAAAGGAAATGACCGGTATATTGAAACTCCCTCTAGCCCATGCCTACACCAATCCAATGTTTTTAAATGTGTGGGGAGTAGTGAGAGAGATGCACCCTAGATATCCTCCACATCTTTTAAGGTGTCCTCACTTTTGTCTCTTTCAGGAGGAGCGTTGCACAGTTCCCCTCATCCAACTGGCCTCCCTACTGCCCCCAGCTTCAGTCCCCACTTTCAGGTCAGTGGAGGTCCTGCTAACTTGTCTTTTTGTGTTTGTTTTGTTTTTGTCTCCACTTCAGACTCTTGTCTCTCACTCAATCACTTACTCGCGCACACGTGTTAACACTGTCCCCTCCTGGTCCCTGTGTTCCAGCTGTGGGGTGCTGTCCAGGCTGAAGAGGCTAGAGGCGGGGGCCAAGGTGTCCCAGTACAGTCAGATCATCGAGTGTCTGTGTAGCTGGGGCCAGGCCGCACACGTCCTGGAGCTTATCACCGACTGGCTCACTGAGGCCTTACCCACCACCACGGTAAGTAACACACCAAGGTTGCGTCCCAAATGGCACCCAATTCTCTATATGTTGCACAAATTCATATGTTCTCTGGTCAAAAGTTGTGCGCTATAAAGGGAATTGGGTGCTATTTGGGACACAGATACATTGTTATGCCTCAGTGGACCCTCAGTGGCTTCTTGGGATATTTGTATTTTAGGCCTAAAATATAAATATCCAAATGAACCACTGAGATGTTGTCTAGGGATTCTGCCATCGAAATCCTTATTATACAAGAGACACACAATTCAGATTCTACAGCACAACTGCAGTCATATTTTAAGTGTGAAACTAAACAATAACTCAATAATTCATGCCTTCTGGGAGTGCTGTAAAGCCCAGAAGTTATGGGCAGAGTTAGAAAGCTGGCTGTCAGAAGTTTATAATGTAAGTTTACTTTTTTAAATCTGTCTAGCTGCATATTTCAAGACCATGAGGGTGCAGTGAGATAACCAATGGGTTGGACAATTTTATTTTTGTTTCTTACACTGAACAAAACCTAACACAACATGCAACATTTTTTAAGATTTTCCAGTTCATATAAGGAAATCAGTAAATTTAAATTAATTGGGCCCTAATCTATGGATTTTACATTACTGGGAATACACATATGCATCTGTTGGTCACAGATATTTGCCTCCTTCGCATAGAGTTGATCAAGCTGTTTATTGTCCCACCCCTCGATGGCTGTGCGAAGTTGTTGTATGTTAGAGATGCATGATATATCGGTGAGCTTATCGGAATCGGCCGATATTAGCTAGAAATGCCAACATCGGTATCGCCCGATGTCGAGTTAAACGCCGATGTGCAAAACCGATGTCAAAGCTGACATGCATACGTATATAACGAGAGTAGATGACGTAATGACATCGCGGAAAATGCAGCGCTACACTGAACAAAAGCAGGAAAATACTAAGCGCCCACTTCCAACAGCTAAACAAGTTCAAGTCGAGCAGTCATTTGAAAGAGTAAGAACATTTCAGCGAGACGGCTCAAAAGGCGAAATCCATTAACGCCAAGATAATGTGATTCATTATGCTACTTGCTATTTTATGTTTGAGCAAAAGAACACTGCATTAGCCATGGCAAAAGGCAAAGAATTGTAGGAAATTAGCTTTAAAACGGCCATATTTTCTCTCAGCTCCATGGAGAAATGTGTATGGCCATAACCCCCCCCCTTCCTGCTCCCACTTGTCCTTCACAGGGCAACGGGAACACCAGTCGGAAAGTACGCATCCAGGAGACAGTGGAGGCCAAGCCAGACCTGGGGTTAGATTACCTGGAGTACCTAGTCAGCCGCACCTCCACGCGGGACTGCATACTGCCCTTCAGGCATGGCCAGCTCAAACAGCTGCACAAAGCCCTCGGGGCCTGGAAGGTACAGTAGGTATATTTTGTTTGATGTTGCTTATATGTGCTGTGATAGGCGTAGGTGTGATCCTGTGTCCTGTTTGCCTCCACAGTTGGTGCTGTACTCCCATCTGAGCTCTTCTGAGGCCCAGGCCGATGTTCCCAGTGCAGAAACGGCACTGAGGGCGTTTGCCTTTCACGCACGTCTCAGTGCCCATCTACACCACAAAGTGAGTTCTATCACCTACATACTTCTACCTCTGCTGCAAAACAGACCAATTCAGACTCCTCAAATCTGTGTACGGTAGTGCTTTGCACACGATAAATTGACAGAATTGTCATCAGGGTTGGTCAATTCCAATTTCATTTCAAATTCCAAATACAATTCAAGCAGGATGTGGAGAATTTACTTGGAATTGCAGCAATCTTCAAAACATTTAATTGGAATTGAATTAGAATTTAGACTGTCTGAATTTTAATTGGAACTGAACGTGAACCATCCTTGGAATAGAATTGGAATTGAATTTAAATTGGAAAATAAAAACATCCTGTGGAATGGGATTTTGAATTATGAAACTTGAATGCGAACTTTATTTTAAATCAAATAATTATATACATGTTTTCTAATAAGGAGTTGATGTGCAATATATTTCCTGTTCAGTTATTTTGGTCCAATTAAAGTGATAGTTCACCCAAATGACATTGGTTTTCTTGCCCTTAAGCAGTCAATGAACTATCCCTTAAGGATGCATTTTATACTAAGTATTGTTTACGCAATTAATATGTATTGCTTTAAAATTCTACAACGTATGCCATTAAGCAGTCACTTTTATCCAAAGCAACTTAGTCATTCATGCATACATTTTTTACGGAAGGTTGTTCCGGGGAATCTAACCCACTACTATCCTGTCATTGCAAAAACCATGCTCCACCAACTGACCTACAGAGGACTACAAAATGTTGGAAAGATACATTTTTAAATGGTATCAGGGGCTGATTTAACATATTTCCCAGCAAGCTGTTCTGCTGGTCCATTATTTTCAAATGAATTGTTTGTCTTTGTTTGTACGTTGATTGTTATTTATATTATGCAGCACAAAGCTAAATCATTGTTTTTATTTATTATATACTCTAATCTGTTAGTGGTTGGATTTATTGCACCCGTTATTGAGACTGTGGAGCCACTAAATATGGTTTATGTTGTCTTGCCAACTTTATACTCTCTACCTTGCAATCAGTCTGAATGCAAAATGTGCCGGATGAACTATTCTAAATGTTGCAAATCCACCATTTTGGTTGGATTTCAACGGGAAATAAACACCACCCTGAAGGTTATCGCAATTTGGTCAAATGGCCTGTGCAAGTCAAATATATAATTTTGCGGGGCTAGGAAGTAAACGGGCAATCAAATATGTAGCTTCTGGTATTTGAGCACACTTAGATTTGCATATGTTATGTAGCCTTTGATAGAGGCTGGACATGCAAATGCATTTAGTAAGTCAATAACAAACAGTCATGGGGGGGTATTTCCAACGTTCACTCTAAAGGCACACTAGGATATACAGTACATTCGGAAATTATTTAGGCCCTTTGACTTTTTCCACATTTTGTTACGTTAAAACCTTATTCTAAAATGGATTACATGTATTAAACTGATATCACATTTTACATAAGTATTCAGACCCTTTACTCTACGTTGAGGAATCACCTTTGGCAGCGATTAGCCTCGTGTTTTCTTGGGTATGACGCTACAAGCTTGGCACACCTGTATTTGAGAAGTTTCTCCAATTCTTCTCTGTAGATCCTCTCAAGCTCTGTCATGTTGGATGTGGAGCGTCACTGTTATTTTCAGGTCTCTCCATAGATGTTCGATTGGGCTCAAGTCCGGGCTCTGGCTGGGCCACTCAAGGACATTCAGAGACTTGTGCCGAAGCCCCTCCTGCGTTTTCTTGGCTGTGTGCTTAGGGTCGTTGTCCTATTGGAAGGTGAACCTTCGCCCCCATCTGAGGTCCTGAAGGCTCAGAAGTAGGTTTTCATCAAGGATCTCTCTGTACATTGCTCTGTTCATCTTTCCCTCCTGACTAGTCTCCCAGACCTTGCCGCTGAAAAACATCCCCACAGCATGATGCTGCCACCACCATGCTTCACCGTAGGGTTCCTCCAGACGCGACGCTTGGCATTCAGGCCAAATTTCAATTTTGGTTTCATCAGACCAGAGAATTTAGTTTCTCATGGTCTGAGAGTCTATGTGCCTTTTGGCAAACTCCAAGCAGGCTGTCATGTGCCTTTTACTGAGGAGTGGCTTCTGTCTACCATAAAGGCCTGATTTAGTGGAGAGCTACAGAGATGGTTGTCCTTCTGGAAGGTTTTCCCATCTCCACAGAGGAACTATGGAGCTCTGTCAGAGCAACCATCGGGTTATTGGTCACCTCCCTGACCAAGGCCCTTCTCCCCCGATTGCTCAGTTTGGCCGGGCAGCCAGCTCTAGAAAGATCCTTGGTGGTTCCAAACTTCTTCCATTTAAGAATGATGGAGGCCATTGTGTTCTTTGGCACCTACAATGTTGCAGACATTTTTGGTACCCTTCCCCAGATCTGTGCCTCGACACAATCCTGTCTCTGAACTCTATGGACAATTCCTTCGACCTCATGGCTTGTTTTTTGCTCTGACCTGCACTGTCAACTGTGGGACCTCATATAGACAGGTGTGTGCCTTTGCAAATCATGTCACAACAAGTTGAATGTACCACAGGTGGACTCCAATAAAGTTGTAGAAACATCTTGAGGATGGACAATGGAAACAGGATGCGTCTGAGCTCAATTTCGAGCCGCATAGCAAAAGGTCTGAATACTTAAGTCAATCGGGTGTTTGTTTAAAAAAAAAAACATGCTAACTTTTCTAAAAAGTTAACTTTGTCATGATGGGTATTGTGTGTAGATTAAGGTTAACAATTAATTTTATCAATTTTAGAATAAAGCTGTAATGTAACAAAATGTGGAAAAAGTCAAGGGGTCTGAATACTTTCTGAGTGCACTGTAAGCAAATATTGGCTTATATCCCAAAGTGCCTGTTAACGTTGAAATTACCACACATGACTGTGTTTGCTCGTGACAGAGACATGGTTGTTGCATTCAATTCTTATCAAAACTGTAGACTTCACAAGTGAGTGCGTAAGTGAATATGTTTTCCTTCAAATGTAACCCTTTATGACATTACATTACATATCAAAAGGCTATACCTCAACAGATTAGTTTGACCCTAACACAGGATGTAAATAGAAATCAATAAATCAATGTGCATACAAAAACAGATCTTTTTTTTTTAGAATTGTGTTTAAATAACTTACAATAAAGCATGCTCGGAAATATGATAATGATGGGCGTGGATTTGAGTGTCAGTGTTTTACACCAGAGAAAAAGGACACAATCACACTCTGGTTATGAACATCAATGGGTTATTTTACAACACAGTGTTTAATTTAACTCCTGAATGAATAAACCCCTCACTCTACCTTTCTTTAAATAGTGTTTTTCCTTTATTAGTCGGATGCATAGCATGAAAGGTGGAGACTGCAATTGAACCCTGGTCTCCAGCCGGAAAGCACACGTTTGCTTGTTGCGGGTTGTGTTGCCCACAAGAACATGGCTCTGGAGGATCCTCTCGTTTCTATCATTAATCTTCTTTCGAACTACAGTTTGCAACTGTAAATGTTACATAGTGGGTTTTTATTTGAATATTAATGTGTAGAAAATGTATATTTTGTTTGTTTTTTGCTGATTTTTGTTTTTCGAGAGCATGAGGTTTGTTCCTTAGAATGTGTTAAACCAATTTGGGTGAAAACTGTATGAAGTAATAATGAATAATACAGTAGGCACTACTGAGTGGAATGGAGTATTTAGCATATTTATTTTGCATTATTTCACGCTCTTCATATTAAATCGCTTTAATTAATTGGATGGGTTCTATTTCTATCTAATTGGATGTTTTACATCTTTGACGTATGTTTTAATTTGGAAAGTATCTTACGGTGTTTTATATATTTTACAAGTTACGCTAATTCCCCAAATTCCTGAACGTTTTCAGAGTTCAGCGGGTACGGGTGGTCCCATTTTAGCAATCATCCACATTAGAAGACTTTATTTCAAACGTCACGTATCTCCAGTCTAGTATCGGCCACTTTATCATAATTAACGATCAGCAAAATGTCCTCGAAGTGTTGGCTTTTGTCGGTGTCCGTAATTTGGATTATCGTCCCAGGTCTAAGGAACAGTATTTGGGATAGGGGCGGCAGGGTAGTGGTGGGATAGGGGCGGCAGCCTAGTGGTTAGAGCGTTGGACTAGTAACCGAAAGGTTGCAAGTTCGAATCCCCGAGCTGACAAGGTACAAATCTGTCGTTCTGCCCCTGAACAGGCAGTTAACCCACTGTTCCTAGGCAGTCATTGAAAATAAGAATTTGTTCTGAACTGACTTGCCTAGTAAAATAAAAAATAAATAAATAAAATATAACTGGTATTCTGTAGCTCAGTTGGTCGAGCATGGCAATTGCGACACCAGGGTAGTGTGTTCAATTCCTGGAACCACCCATACGTAAAAAAAAAAAAAAAAAATGATGCAAAGTGTCTGCTAAACGGCATATTATTTATTATATTATTTACTGGTCTGTTCCGTGTTTGGGCTATAACCACCTTTTACCACCTGTTATAACCACCAGGGCTTTCTGTTCTATAACCACGTCTTTTCTTTCCCAGTTCTCTGAGTGCAGGGATTTCCTGGTTTCTGTGGAGAACACCGCAGCATGGGTGGCAGAGAGGGCGCTGCCCTTCCTGGTCAGTCCCAGTGAGGGAGGGGTCACTGAGCAGCAGCGGGGCCTCGCCAGGCAGGTGGTAGAGGTAAGCACAACCTGCTGGATAGGGAGGCAGGTATCAACCACGGGATGGGGTTTATGCGTTCATGTACAGTACACCTATGTGTTATTTCTGTGTTCAGTATTCCGAGTTAGCTCAGAGGTGTCAAACGCCATTCCTGGAGGGCTGTGGGGCTGCTGGTTGTGTTATTTCTTTTCCATTTGTGTCCAACTAAGTCCTAGAGAAACCAGGTGTGGGGAATTCCTAGCTAATCAATGACCTCAATTGAGAGTCAATCAAATGTATTTCACAACGCCTTTTTTTTTTTTACATCAGCAGTTGTCAGTGTTATTCTGAAAACCTTTCAGACATAAAAGAACCGCTGTGGTAAATAGTTCTGTGTATGAGAATCCGTTACAGCTTTTTTCCAATGAATTAAGTCATGGTAATGTATGAGCATCTTTATAGTTTTATGGTCAGCAGATCAATTCTTCTCCTTTTCTTAGGCTTTCAGTTCTAGCTAAGCCTGCGCTCCAAATGGCACACTAATCCCTATGTAGTGCATTACTTTTGGTCAAAAGTAGTGCACTTTTAGGGAATAGGGTTCCATTTGGGGCGCAAGCCTTAGTTGGTTATAGATTGTTATTCCACACTATTCCACACTCTTGCCTATCAGCTCTCTGCTGTATGCCGCCCACTCCCAGAGAGCTAGATGGACTCATTTGTTTTTTTGAAATGGGCTTCTCTAGTTATTTCTGCCATTACTCTCTCGAGTCTGTCGCCCAAAGGCTGCTGCTGTGAGCGGATATTGAAAATAAACCCTCCTATTTATCTTTACTCACTTTTGCTGCTTCCACCAACTCTAGGGCTCCAGCACCAACACTTGAGATAGTATGGTGGCTTATGCAATGCATTGTTCTCAGGAAAAATGTGCACAAAAAATGAAATGTTTAGTGATTGAACGTTATTATTGTCCTGCGATATACAGTACCAGTCGAGTTTAGACACACCTACTCATTCCAGGGTTTTACATTTATTTGTATACATTGTAGGATAATAGTGAAGGCATCAAAACTATGAAGTAACCCAAAAAGTGTTAAACAAATCCAAATATATTTGAGATTCTTCATAGTTGCAACCCTTTGCTTTGATGACCGCTTTGCACAACCAGCTTCATTAGGTGGGGTGCATTTCAATTAACAGGTGTGCCTTGTTAATTTGTGGAATTTCTTTCCTTCTTTATGCGTTTTGGCTAATCGGTTGTGTTGTGACAAGGAAGGGATGGCAATCTTCTGTATACCCCATTTGGTAAAAGACCAAGTCCCATATTATGGCAAGAACGGCTCAAATAAGCAAAGAGAAACGACAGTCCATCATTATTTTAAGACATGAAGGTAAGTCGATCTGTAAAATTTCAATAACTTTGAAAGTGCAGTCGCAAAAACCATCAAGTGCTATGATGAAACTGGCTCGCATGAGGACCACCACAGGAAAGGAAGACCCAGAGTTACCTCTGCTGCAGAGGATAAGTTCATTAATTACCAGCCTCAGAAATTGCAGCCCAAATAAATGCTTCAGAGTTCAAGTAACAGACTCATCTCAAAATCAACTGTTCAGAGGAGACTGTGTGAATCAGGCCTTCATGTTCAAATTGGTGCAAAGAAATCATGACTAAAAGACACCTATAAGAAGAAAATACTTGCTTGTGCCAAGAAACACACGCAATGGACATTAAACTGTTGGAAATCTGTCCATTGGTATGACATTTTTGGTTCCAACCGCCATGTAGGTGAACGGATGATCTCCGCATATGTGCTTCCCACCGTGAAGCATGGAGGAGGAGGTGTGGGGGGTGCTTTGCTGGTGACACCGTCTGTGATTTATTTAGAATTCAAGGCACACTTAACCAGCATGGTTTGCCCTTAGTGGGACTATCATTCGTCTTTCTACAGGACAATGACCCAACACACCTCCAGGCTGTGTAAGGGCTATTTGACCAAGAAGGAGAGTGATGGAGTGCTGCATCAGATGACCTGGCCTCCACAATCAGCCAACCTCAACCCAATTGAGATGGTTTGGAATGAGTTGGACCGCAGAGTGAAGGAAAAGCAGCCAACAAGTGCTCAGCATATGTGGGAACTCCTTAAAGACTGTTGGAAAAGCATTCAAGGTGAAGCTGGTTGAGAGAATGCCAAGAGTGTGCAAAATTGTAGCTACTTTGAAGAATCTCATCAAATATATTTAGATTTTGTAAACAAAACAACAAAAGTGGGTTTCTACATGATTCCATTTGTGTTATTTCATAGTTTTGATGTCTTCACTATTATTTTACAATGTAGAAAATAGTAAAAATAAAGAGAAACCGTTTCATGAGTAAGTGTCCAAACTTTGACTGGTATTGTAGTTTAGTTGTTTGGTCTTTCAGCATGATTACAGGTTCTTAAAAACAGTTGTCAATACAAACTCTGATTTACCTTTAAAAAACACACACATTAATGCAAGAGTTTCTGTATGTTAAAGTTTTCTGTCCCTCTTTACTCTAACGTTATTGTGATGTTTGGCAGAATTTCCTCACAGTGTGCAGCGACGTGATCCGGGTGGGCCTTGGGGACGAGGAGTTCAAAGGGCAGGTCCTTCACCTGTGCTCCGTCGTGCTCCTCTCTGGTGAGTATAGCTATCTACACTACACAGATACAATTTCAGAGACATGCAGAGTCAATATGAAGGAGTATGCCACTTTAGAGCCATTTTGGATCTGTAAATCAAATTTGCCGTAAGGCACATTTGGAAACGTAGATTGTCGCTTGTGCACCTAGTCTAATTTCTGTGTGTGTGTGTGTGTGTGTGTGTGTGTGTGTGTGTGTGTGTGTGTGTGTGTGTGTGTGTGTGTGTGTGTGTGTGTGTGTGTGTGTGTGTGTGTGTGTGTGTGTGTGTGTGTGTGTGTGTGTGTGTGTGTGTGTGTGTGTGTGTGTGTGTTCTCAGAGAAGGGCTACCTGTGTGTTCCACTGCTGCTCTCTGTGCTGACGGAGGTGGCGGAGAACTACGTCCCCGAGAACCAGGCCCAGGACGACCAGTCCTCCATCATCCTCAGCGTGGTTACCAACATCTTCCAGAAGATCCTGGAGGTCATGGCTCGCCGCCTGAGGAAGGACCCCGAGGAGGGCCAGGAGGTGTGGAGGATGGCTGCTTCGCAAATGGCACCCTTCACTATTTATAGGGAATAGGGTTCCATTTTGGACGCATCTGAAGTCATCAGTCGCCGTATCAACAAAGGGCTTTTTATTGACTGTTTGGTTTGGTGTGTGCTGATTTGAGTGTCAATCAAAAACGCACCCTTAGGTCATTAGAGGTCGTCTCTTCAATCAGATTGTTAATGGCTGTGTCTAAATAATACCTATTTGGCCGAACAACAGAAGCAGTACTGGAGTCATGTATCAAGCTTCTCAGAGTAGGGTTGAGGATTAGCCCCCCCCCAACACCCCCCATCCATGTGATCGTATCCATTGTGATCTAAATGACCGAACTGCACTCCTACTCTTAGACACATGATACATTATGGCCACTGTTCAGCTCGCAAATGTGAATAGATGATTTTAAGTTTGTTTCTCTCTCTCTCTCCCCCTGGCTGTTGTAGCTGTGGCACTCTGCTGTTCCCGCTCTAGGAGACTTCCTCCAGGTGGTTCAGGCTTGGTCGGGCTTCGACTCCAACCCCCTAAACGGGGTGTTTTCAACCATCTGTGCTGCAACCCTGGCGGCAAGCCAACACTCCCTTCAAAGGGTAAGAGCAAACTAAGATGGCTGATTCACCACAAACACTATTTTCCTACATAGAAAATATGATTCACAATGTTTATAGGTTGCGTATTAAGAACACGTACCATATTTTGTTTGCGCTGATCTTACAACGTTTCTGTCTTAGATTACTCATCCCCAAGAGGTCACAATACCAGAGACAGTCCAGGATTTGCCTCCTCTCTCATGCATCTTGTTGGACGTTCTCCTCAAATCGCCCCCTGTCACCAGGTAACTTCTCCCCAAGAGTTGCAGCTTTCTGATTACGCTGGCTTTTTTGTTGTGATTTTTATAGATTTTTCACACATAAGTACTAAGAAACAGAACAGACAAAACAAACATGGTCAACACCACACAATGTCATATAAAGGCCGTGTTAAATCAAACCCCAAAAAAAAGAAAGACAATGGAATAATGTACTTTTTCTTTCGTAGTTTCTGAACCGAGGTCTCTTCTCTTTTTCAGGGCCTACCTGGCAGAGATCAACTTAACTGTTGACTCCGAGGTCATTGACGGTCTGACCGGATTGGCTGCAGTTCTTCACATTCTGGCAGTTGTCAGACAGAGTGAGTAAAACTGTTGCAAATAAAGACATCCTTTTATCTAGGTCCTAAACAATGTTTTGTTTTCACATTTATTATTAGTTTCTGACAGAGGAGCTACAGGTTTTTTTTTTTTAGCTGCTAACTTTTGCCCGGCGTGAGCAGAACGCGTTCCTCTCCATCAACTATTTTCGGGCCCGAGCCGGTTGTTTATGCCCAGGTTTCGTTTAAACGAATCAAATGGAAGAAGTTGCGTGTCCTGTGTGGCTGCCCTGTAATGATTGTGCCCGTTTTTTCTGCCAGCCGGGAAGTTTAAGGCAGATCTGAAGAGTACAGCCGTGTCCATCCAGAGGCAGCTTGAGAAACACTGCGCAGTCACGGCTGAGAACGAAGGACACATCCAGAGGTGACTAGACTAACGAACGTCGCAATGGTTGCGTCCCTGTTGTTCACTACTTTTGACGAGGGCCCATAGGGCTCTGCCCAATAATGTTTTGTACCATGTTTTGTGCTGCTGCCATGTTGTGTCGCTGCCATGCCATGATGTCATAGGTCTCTCTTTATGTAGTGCTCGTAAACTGGGAATTTTGAGAGTGCAACTTACATTTGAATGGCAAAATAGCAACCTAAAAATGACATTAAAAAAAGTTTTCTCTTTTCTCCAGGGTAATCTACGAATCTGCTATCAATACATTAAATGAGCTTCTGATGCCAAGCCATTGAGGGGACAAGAGCGAGAGAACGTCAACATTTTTAACATATATTTAACATTTTCTAATTGTATTTGTGTTGCCAGTGTCATCAATTTTACTATATATTTTTACAGCTTTTCTATGTAATCATGGGTTATGCAGAATGATTTGTAACTTGTGCTTTGGATTTATGTATTGCCTTAGTAGGTATAGATATGCTGCATAAACTGAACTGTGTGTAACATTGTGCACTGTTTAAAAATAAATTGAAGTTTTTGTTTCAGCTTTGTCGTTGTGGATTCTCTGTAAAATGCCTCTAAGGAAATCAATCACCTGATCTATACCATTTTAAAATTGTTATTTTATCATATGTACTATGTTTGAACAATTTATTGATGGACATTTTTGTTTTCATTTAGTTTTGCTCCACCCAACACAAACAGTTCAGACAGCCTTTAATTAACCTGAAACCCACAGGTTACCGCCCAACACCGAACCCACTGGAGGAAGTTTGTGAGTGACCTAACATGCTCCCTAGAGCGCAAAAAGTCAAGTAAGTCATGCATGTTTTTACCATAGATGTTGGCTGTCTCACGAAAACGATGTGGGCGCTTCCATGGTGAAGAAGTCGGCCCGTTCTGATTCTTGATGGCCAGATTGCTAGAATGACAAACTGCGATGTGGAGAATCGATAGTGGGTCGTTTGTTTCATGTTGATACCATGTCTTGTTTTGAGGTGTTCTCACTGATTTCATGTCGATGCTAAAATTCGCTTGCTGGTGAACCAACAACTGTAAAGTTGTATTTGAGAGACAAGTGGTCATTGTGCAAATGTATTTATGTAGACAAAATATAGCTTACATGTCAACAATCTAAGCCAACCACAACTGTTTTACCCCATGCTTGCGCGTGCATCGGTTTTGTTGCTAACCAACCAACCTATCGTTTTTACAAGTATTCTGTATACACTCGAGTAGCCATGATATACTTAGAATTATCATGCTACTGTTACAGAAAGTGATATTAACTTGATGGTTTATTCAGATGGTGAGTCTACTATTAATGCGTTCATTCACATTACTGTTGGTGCACTGCTTTTGAACAGGGCCTATAAGGGGGGGGGTTGTGCCATTTGTCGTTCATTTGCATTCCCCTTACAGCTAGTGATTGAACCCTGGTACGAGTCCCCTGTATAAATATAGATCGTGTGCTGAATGACTGACTCTGATAGATTTAAAAGGACTTCCCTCTAGCCCACTTGGATTTTTTGGTATTGCATATTTTAGTTTTACCTTCTTGTATTGCCTACGCTAGAGTTGTTTTTATTGCATCAACTTCTGTTCAATTTCACTTTTGTCTTTTTATTTCGTGTCTGTACCATGTTCGTGGTTAGACTGGCAAATCATTGATTCATGCATGGGGTGCATGCTCAGAGACCATGCACGGGCCCCTCGCCATGCCTGTTTGACGTCAGAATTTAGGAGGGGCGCCTTCTGAAGGTTGCTGTTCGCGGTGCTGAATCCTGTCGCGACTGCAGGAGTGAAGTGGCGGACCCGAGACATTGCTCCGCAAATCGCCTACTTTAATTCGCTGTTATCTCATCCGGCGATTTTCGACCATCTTTTATCGAGAACTGACAGTATGATGTTTTAGCAAAGGTGTGCAATGGATTAGTAAAGAGTAGCCTAATGGATTCGCCGTGTTCCATCTTCGCTGTGTTGTGTCTTTGCCAGTCTCTTTCAACTACCTTCGCTGACAGCAAATATGGTAAGTCGAGAGTCGTGGTCAATATGTGACCATTTTGTATTAAAGTATAAAAAATATATATACTTACCTGTCCAGGTGTTGCGATGCGAAAGATGGGCTTTTGGGCGGGCATATGGTCCACGGAATGTATAGTTTATGGAAAAACACAAAAGTAAAATAGACACAAAAAAAACTAGCGTTTAGGTATTCTCAGTAATACTAACCAGGGGAAATGGAAGATCAAAACAGGGCAGGCTAATTGACAGGGTTCAACTTCAGGACAGAAACTTAGTGTGTCCCAGGTTGACGTTAATGATTAAAACAATCAACTACGGTATAATATTCTAATATTCGTTTTAACCATGTTTTTATTAAGCTATACAGTATTTGTAGACACGTATATAATTAATTAATTTAGAAATCCTTAAATAGATGCACCAATCCCAGATTGCCCCTTTTAAAATGAGAACTATGTGTGGCCCATGAGTTGATTGGTGTCCTATTCTTAAAACACACTTACTACCTGATATCTACTATGTAACTTGTAAGCATTTTTTTAAATGTCCTTTCTCCAGATAGATATTTCCTTCTTGGCATGGTAGTAATCTCTAAAGGATAGCACTTAATTTAATTTGGTCTTGGCAGGGAAGTCTGCCATTATACAGGTATTTTGATTTGGTTTTCCCTGCCTTGCCCCAGTTTAACATGGCGTGTAACATTCAGAAGCCTTTGTGGATAAATGGTCCCTTTTGTTGAGGTTGCCTTGCAGTGCATAGAAGGTATGGTTATTACCAGGTGGCTTAGAGGTGAATGTTTCTGTTGCCCCTGTCAGAATGATAAGCAAAAGGATGCTGTCATCTCACTGATCCTGAATCAGTGTGTGTAGTGTCTGTGTGGGAGTGGTGGCCTGCAGTTTCATTCTCTCTCTGAACCAGGATCTGATCATGGAGTCAGTTGCCGTATGTACGTTTGGATTGTGACAATGTATTATTATTATTTTACGTCACTCTGTTTCTTAGTAGGCCTCTCAATAGAACTGCAGGCCTATATGTCTGTCCTGTCTAACTCCCTCGGACTGTTGGTCTTTCACCTTGTCTCGATCTGTGCCAGTCTAACATCAAGTTCCCACAATGCTCTCGGTGAAACTAACTGGAAAAATAATTTTGTGAAATGAATAGGGAGAAGAATGGTACAGCATTCAAGAGAACTGATCAAAATGTTTTTTTATTTTTGTTTTTTAGCTTTGGAGCCACTGTTGACCGTCTGCATCCCACATGGCACCTTATGCCCTAGTGTGCACTACTTTTGATCAGAGCCCTATTGGCCCGGTACAAAGTAGTGCATTACGGGAAAAGGGTGCCATTTGGAACTCTGTCTCTGTTAATCCTGAATGAGTCAGCCGTGTTCCCACAGAGAATTCTGACACAATCATTGGAGAATCCCTCTCATTGTTCAAATTCATGCTTGTTTTTTTGTGTGATTTTTAAAATTGATTTTACATTTGATTTTGTACATATTTCTGGGGTTGGCCTCCATCATCAGTGTCTGGACTGCCTAAGTGTTTGAGACAGTTATTGTTTTTAATGAGTCCCAGTGTGCCTTGCACTGTTGCCGGGAAGCGCACTGATTGGTTTCGTAGAGCGTATACCATTCCCAGTTGGACTTGTGTTGTGTAGCTTACTGCGGATCTGAGTGGGTGTACTGTGTCATCTGTATGTGTGTAATGACACCAAATAGCACATGGGAGCTCTGGAAAAAAAGGAGATGGTGGTAGAGAGGTGATATCTGAGCAGCTATAAATATCAGTTACTTGAAGAGCTAAACAAAGGCTTGGAGTGGAATTAATAACCACAGATTCAGGATCAGAGTATAGAGGCTGTTTGATGACAGAGCTGAGGGTGTTGTCATTTGATTTCTGGCAATGGGGATATTTAGAGTGTGTCCCAAATGGCACCCTATTCCCTGCATAGTGCACTCCCTTTTTCTTTTTTTCTTTTTTATTGAATAAATATTTTCCTGTATTTTTTTTACTTTATTAAAGAGGATTACAGTGGAGAGAGGTCGTGTCAAAGGTGTGAATCCAGCCTGCTGCCCTATGCCCGCACTGGGCCCTGGTCAAGGTAGTGTACAACATAGGGAATAGGGTGCCATTTGGGACATAGAGAAACCATTAAGCATGTATCTCATCAGACTACCTGGAAAGAGGGAATGGTTTAGTTTAGGGAAACAGGCACTTTGCATCTCACACAAGCATGACTAGAAGGTAATTACATCAAGGCAGGGTTTTTTTCTTCCATTTCCTAATAATTGGTCCCACAGTTGATTTATTCAAACCAAGCTGCTTACTTATTGCAGATTCAGTCTTCCCAGCCTGGTGCAGGTCTACAATTTTGTTTCTGGTGTCCTTTGACAGCTCTTTGGTCTTGGCCATAGTGGAGTTTGGAGTGTGACTGTTTGAGGTTGTGGACAGGTGTGTTTTATACTGATAACAAGTTCAAACAGGTGCCATTAATACAGGTAACGAGTGGAGGACAGAGGAGCCTCTGAAAGAAGAAGTTACAGGTATGTGAGAGCCAGAAATCTTGCTTGTTTGTAGGTGACCAAATACTTATTTTTAAGTGGGAGAACTTGCACAATTGGTGGCTGACTAAATACTTTTTTGCCCCACTGTATATCCACAGTAAAACGAGTCCAATATCAACAACCTGAAAGGCCGCTCAGCAGGGAAGAAGCCAATGCTCCTAAACGCCATTAAAAAAAGCCAGACTA
Organism: Oncorhynchus gorbuscha; assembly: GCF_021184085.1. NCBI lineage: Eukaryota > Metazoa > Chordata > Actinopteri > Salmoniformes > Salmonidae > Oncorhynchus > Oncorhynchus gorbuscha. The sequence continues at coordinate 33,684,009 of NC_060179.1, read as the reverse complement.
CGGTTTGCAACTACCGATGGGGATAAAGATTGTACTTCATTGAGAAATGTCCTCTGGTCTGATGAAACAAAAATATAACTGTGGCCATATTGACCATCGTTATGTTTGAAGGAAAAATGGGGAGGCTTGCAAGCCGAAGAACACCATCCCAACCGTGAAGCATGGAGGTGGCAGCATCATGTTATGGGGGTGCTTTGCTGCAGGAGGGACTGGTGCACTTCACAAAATAGATGGCATCATGAGGAACAAAAATTATGTGGATATATTGAAGCAACATCTCAAGATATCAGTCAGGAAGTTAAAGCTTGGTCACAAATGGGTCTTCCAAATGGACAATGACCCCAAGCATACTTCCAAAGTTGTGGCAAAATGGCGTAAGGACAACAAAGTCAAGGTATTGGAGTGGCCATCACAAAACCCTGAGCTCAATCCTATGGAAGATTTGTGGGCAGAACTGAAAAAGAGTGTGCTAGCAAGGAGGCCTACAAACATGACTCAGTTACACCAGTTCTGTCAGGGTGAATGGGGCCAAAATTCACCCAACTTGTTGTGGGAAGTTTGTGGAAGGCTACCTGAAACGTTTAACCCAAGTTAAGCAATTTAAAGGCAATTCTACCAAATGCTAATTGAGTGAATGTAAACTTCTGACCCACTGGAAATGTGATGAAGTAAAAGCTGAAATTAAATCATTCTCTACTATTATTCTGACATTTCACATTCTTAAAATAAAGTAGTGATCCTAACTGACTGAAGACAGGGGATTTTTACTATGATTAAATGTCAGGAATTGTGTAAAACTGAGTTTAAATGTATTTGGCTAAGGTGTATTTAAACTTCTGACTTCAACTGTATGTAATGTTTTTTTATACATCTCCCGTTTGGCATGTCTCTTGTGATGCAGTTCACAGCAGCAATGACGGATGTGTTGATTCGACAACTGCGTCAGAATTTTGAACGACTTCCCCAACTTTGAACCTAAATCCAATGATGTGGTGCCATTTTTGTTTGTTTGTTTATTTCACATTGAAATCACATTAGTTGACTACTCTACCAAATGTAAATCAAAACCAGACGTTGAACTGATGTCTGAGCCCAGTGGGTAGCTACGCGTGTCTTCAAAGCCTGCGGTTTCTCTACTCAATGTGCTCTGCTCTTGTCAACCTTATCTTCTAATAGATCCTGTCAACTTTTGCTTTGATTCATTGGTTTCGCTCTCTCCCCACTAGCAATGGGCATCTGGCATCCCACAGATCTATTCAGTGAGTTGCGATGTTCAATGGCAGTGCGTATAAATCATCCCAGTGGATAGAGTGTTTATTTTCAGGTGGCCTGTATAAATCAAATCAAATATTATTTGTCACATGTGCCAAAATACAACAGGTGTAGACCTTGCAGTAAAATTCTTACATACAAGCCCATAACCAACATTGCAGTTTTAAGAAAATACCTTAAAAAGGTAAGAGATAAAAGTAACAAATAATTAAGAGCAGCAGTAAAATAACAATAGCAAGGTTATATTCAGGGGGTACCGGTACAGAGTCATTGTGTCGAGGTAATTGAGGTAATATGTACATGTAGGTAGAGTTTTTAAGTGACTATGCATAGATAACTGAGTAGCAGTGTAGAATAGAGGGGGAGGGCAATGCAAAAAGTCTGGGTAGCCATTTGATTAGATGTTCAGGAGTCTTATGGCTTGGGGGTAAAAGCTGTTGTCCATGGTAGTTTGTTGAGGTAGTATGTACATGAATGTATAGTTAAAGTGACTATGCATATATGATAAACAGAGAGTAGCAGCAGCGTAAAAGAGGGGTTGGGGTCCATGGCTTCTGTTTGGGTTATGTACATACAGTCACTGTGGGGATGACGTCACCGATGCACTTATTGATGAAGCCAGTGACTGATGTGATGCACTCCTCAATGCTATCGGAAGAATCCCAGAACATATTCCAGTCTTGTGCTAGCAAAACAGTCCTGTGGTTTAGCATCTGCTTCATCTGACCACTTTTTTTATAGACAGTCACTGGTGCTTCCTGCTATAATTTTTGCTTGGTGTAAAGGTGGTCTAGAGTTTTTTTATTACAATTTTATTCCCCCCTGTGTTTGCACATTTAACATGCTGATAGAAATGAGGTAAAACTGATTTAAGTATCCCTGCATCTAAGTCCCCAGCCACTATGAGCTCTGCCTCTGGATGAGCGTTTTCGGGTTTGCTTTTGGCTGTATACAGTTCATTGAGTGCGGTCTTAGTGCCAGCATCGGTCTGTGGTGGTATGTAGACCGCTACGAGAAATACAGATGAACTCTCGAGGTAGATAGTGGGGTCTACAGCTTATCATGAGATACACTACCTCAGGTGAGCAAAACCTTGAGACTTCCTTAGATATTGTGCACCAGCTGTTGTTTACAAATAAACATAGGCCATCCCGTGTCTTACCACAGGCTGCTGTTCTATCTTGCCGATAGAGTATATAACCTGCCAGCTGTATGTTATTAATGTCATTGTCCAGCCACAACTCGGTGAAACATAAGATATTCACATTTTGAATGTCCCGTTGGTAGGATATACGTGCTTTTAGTTCGTCCCATTTATTTCCCAGCGATGAACGTTAGCTAACAGTACAGATGGCAAAGGAAGAATAGCCACTCATCGCCTGATCCTCACAAGGCACCCCGATCTCCTTCCGCAAAATCTGTTTCTTTCTCATACGAATGACGAGGAGGAGGGCCTGCTCGGGTGTTTGGAGTATATCCTTCCTGTCCGACTCGTAAAAATAAATGATAATAATATTTGTCCATTTCGAGGTGAGTAATCACAGTTCTGATGTCCAGAAGCTCTTTTCGGCCATAAGAGACGGTAGCAGCAACATTATGTACAAAATAAGTTACAAACAATGCGAAAAAACAAACAATATAGCACGGGAGGTTAAGAGCCAATGAAACGCAAGCAAACTATCTTGTGCTCTATGGTGAAATTATGATCACTGAGCAGTTGGTCTGCGATTTGCAAAGTCTGTTTTCATAGATTCATAATCCCGACAGCTGCCGCGTTTAATTGGAGTGTAATTGATCTAACATCATGTTCACATTTTCAGCTCACATCTGTTCCCCAGTGAAATAAATGGCTATTGATTCCAACTAACAAGGAATATTATGATAAACTTCTCTCAGCTGTACCAAACCAGGATACAGCTGTTGTAGCATTCAATTTTTTCAATACCTCACATGAATTATGACGCAGTATAATCCAATGTTTATTTGGAAATGGACGCAATGGAAGTCCTGCTTAATATACTTTTCTATTGCCGTGAGTCATAAATGGGCAAATGGGATTCTGAGTTTGCACTAAACCCAAAGTTCAGCCTTTTGAGGTGTAATACATTAGTATTGCATTGCAGTAAAACATCCTAAAGCAGGCTTTATTCAGAGCTTTTGTACACTGCCACGGATGGTGGGATGGCAGATCAAGCGGAGCCACTGCCATAAAACAAACCAGATGCTCTGAAGACTATATTGACATTGAGTGGTTATTGAGATGGGTAGAGAGAGAAAAGTAGCTGTGCTGCGCTGTACGTGTTTCCAGGCAGGTTTGTGCGTCTGTTTCCAGGAGGGGAGATCTGTCTTTAGGAGATATTCGGCTGGCTGCTTACACTCTGTTCTGAGTGTTCCCAGTGAGCATCCAGAACACACTTTAGGTCAAGGCTAAGTTCTTCCCTTTAGGAGTAGACGGAGACACTAAAGGTGGAGACGAACTGGGTTGTATTTATTAAGGCAAACAATAGCAAAATGCTTTGTAACGGAAACCCAAAACGAGTTTGTTATTGGACAAGTTCAGGTAGCTTCAAGTTCCTTAGTGTCCACATCGCCAACAAACTATCATGGTCCAAACACACCGAGACAGTCGTGAAGAGGGCACGACAACGCCTATTCCCTCCTCAGGAAATTGAAAAGATTTGGCATGGGCCCTCAGATCCTCAAAAAGTTCTACAGCTGCACCATTGAGAGTATCTTGACTGGTTGCATCACTGCTTGGTATGGCAACTGCTCGGCCTCCGACCGCAAGGCACTACAGAGGCTAGTGCGTACAGCCCAGTACATCATGGGGGCCAAGCTTCCTGCCATCCAGGACCTCTATACCAGGTGGTGTCAGAGGAAGGCCCTAAAAATTGTCAAAGACTCCAGCCACCCAAGTCATAGACTGTTCTCTCTGCTACCGCATGGCAAATGGTACCGGAGTGCCAAGGCTAGGTCCAAGAGGCTTCTAAACAGCTTCTACCCCAAGCCATAAGACTGCTGAACAGCTAATCAAATGGCTACCCAGACTATTTGCATTGACTCTGCCCCCCGTTTTTAACGCTGCTGATACTCACTGTTATTTAGCTATACATAGTCACTTTACTCCTACCTACATGTATATTACCTCAATTACCTTGACTAACCTGTACCCCTGCACATTGACTCGGTACCGGAACCCTCTGTATATAGCCTCGTTATTATTGTATTGTTACTTTACATTTTTAATTTTGTAACATATTTATTTAACTCTTATTTTTCACAACTGCATTGTTGGTTAAGGGATTGTAAGTAAGCATTTCACGGTAAGATCTACACCTGTTGTATTTGGCGCATGTAACACATTTGATTTGATTTGTTCATCCCTGTTTCAGTCCTGTTTCTTCCGTTTTGCGCCAAATCAGTACAACCCAGATGGCAGTCTTGCCCTCTAAAGCACACCAGGCTCAAAACAGATGTGTTCTCGAAGGAATCTACATACTTTCAGGAAAGTTGTCAGGAGCTCTTAGAACATAGACAATGAGAGAACCAAATCAAATAAATCCAGGAACACATCTATGCCTGGAATGGTAAAGTATCACTTAATACTGTAAGAAATATCTGCCTTCTTTATGGTAGCCTACCTTTGGGAATATTTGGGATGTACTATCTAGATTAACACACATAATTGTGATGGTGTGTCCCCCAAGTGGCACACTATTCCTTATGTAGTGCACTACATTTGACTAGAGCCTTGTCAAAAGTAGTGCATTAAATAGGGAAGAGGTTGCCATTTGGGATGCACACAGAGCAATTTCTCAGGTATGTCAGTATCATTCCTCCTATCTTGCCTCTGGGGGACTGTGTACTGGAATTAAGTGTAAATTAGAGAGAGCTGATAAAGGAGGTCCTTTACAAGGTCAGTCCAGTACGGCAGTGTCAAGGTGTATAATGAGTACACTAACGCAATAATGTGTATTCAGGACACTGTCATCCCGGTGTGGTGGCCGGACAGAGGAATTCATCTCAGCAATCCCAGGCCTGATTAAATGCAATAATGGGCTTGCTAGCACTATTGATTAACACTCTGGGCTATTTCAGTACACTCTGGAGAAACAAAATAACTTCCTGCCACATAAAGCTGGTGTGCCAGACAGGATTCTAAGACCCAGTATTCAGCTTTTAATAAGACTTGTGTGGTTTAGTTCATAAGCACCAGTCATATGCCATGCAAAGCGACTTACACTAGTGCATGCATACATTTTCACATAGCTGGCCCCAGCTGGAATCAAATCTACTATCCTATCCTGGTGTTGCAAGTGCCAGGCCACACATACTGGCCACACTGAGAAAAAGGGTTCCAAAGGGTTATTGGGCTGTCCCCACAGGAGAACCCTTTTTGGTTCCAGGTAGAAACCATTTTAGTTCCAGGTAGAAACCATTTTGGTTCCAGGTAGAAACCATTTTGGTTCCAGGTAGAACCAGTAGAAACCATTTTGGTTCCAGGTAGAAACCATTTTGGTTCCAGGTAGAAACCATTTTGGTTCCAGGTAGAAACCATTTTGGTTCCAGGTAGAAACCATTTTGGTTCCAGGTAGAAACCATTTTGGTTCCAGGTAGAAACCATTTTGGTTCCAGGTAGAAACCATTTTGGTTCCAGGTAGAAACCATTTTGGTTCCAGGTAGAAACCATTTTGGTTCCAGGTAGAAACCATTTTGGTTCCAGGTAGAAACCATTTTGGTTCCAGGTACACTGTAAAAGATGACTTTGGATCAACCTAAAAAAAATACTTAAACTGGTTACAAGTAAATACGTTTTTTTTTTTCAATTGAAACCAAATATGATTCAGTGCTAACTGTTATATTATTTGATTATTAACAAAGCAATATTTCAAGTTGCAACCTATTTCTTTCAACTTATCATTTTTGGTTAAACCTAGTAAATAACATTTTCATCTTCTTTCATGTATAATTTTCGTTTTCAAATGACCTATCCAAAATTCTTCAATTGGGTTACAAGCAATTAAATAAATTCCAAGTAATCAAGAAAAAAAGTTGGTTCATTAACGTGAAATAATGCTTCCAAAAACAATCTTTACATGGTTAGCAGCTACATTTTGCGACAGACACTCCCTCATTGCCTATCTAGCTAGCTTTGTTTGACCCGGGGTTGGTGCTTGTTTGATAAAATTACAGTCGATCAAGTGAAGCCCGGCCCGTGTCATCGGTGTGCCATGAAGGCGTCGCTCTCTGACCAAATTTGGTGTCCTATAGGATATACGACACCCCTAATGATATAGTGAAGTCTGGTTACGTTCTCTGAGGAATAAATACAAACGTGATTTGACTGGTTGAAACAACATTTAGCGTTAGATTCACAGATTCCTTTCTTTGCAAATTGAACGAGTGAAAATACAACATCGATCGTGCATGCTATATGGACCTTTTTTAGGGTATTAAAAAGTATTTTATCTAACAAAACGACACTTCATGTTATCTCTGGGACCCTTTGGATGATACATCAGAGCAAGATTTCAGAATCTAAGTACACATTCACCTTCAGAGGTGAATTTATCAAACCTATCGCAGTGAAAAGTGTTTTGTTGGTAGGAGTTCTCCTCAAACAGTAGCATGGCATTTTTTCGCAGTAATAGCTACTGTAAATTGGACAGTGTAGTTATATCAACAAGAATTTAAGTTTTCAGCCGATATAAGACACTTAGAGTTGAAGTCGGAAGTTTACATACACCTTAGCCAAATACATTTAAACTTTTAAACATTTTAATTATTTATTTCAGCTTTTATTTCTTTCATCGCATTCCCAGTGGGTCAGAAGTTTACATACACTCAATTAGTATTTGGTAGCATTGCCTCTAAATTGCTTAACTTGGGTCAAACGTTTCGGTTAGCCTTCCACAACCTTACCACAATAAGTTGGGTGAATGTTGGCCCATTCCTCCTGACAGAGCTGGTGTAACTGAATCAGGTTTGTAGGCCTCCTTGTTCGCACACACTTTCAATTCTGCCCACAAAAAGCATTAACTTCCTGACTGATGTCTTGAGATGTTGCTTCAATATATCCACATAATTTTCATTCCTCATGATGCCAACATTTTTGTGAAGTGCACTAGTCCCTCCTGCAGCAAAGCACCCCCACAACATGATGCTGCCACCCTGTGCTTCATGGTTTGGATGGTGTTCTTCAGCTTGCAAGCCTCCCCCTTTTCCCTCCTTCCTGAGCGGTATGATGGCTGCGTGGTCCCATGGTGTTTATACTTGTGTACTATTGTTTGTACAGATGAGCGTGGTACCTTCAGGCATTTCTAAATTGCTCTCAAGGATGAACAAGTGTTGTGGAGGTCTACCATTTTTTTCTGAGGTCTTGGCTGATTTCTTTTGATTTTCCCATGATGTCAAGCAAAGAGACAATGAGTTTGAAGGTAGGCCTTGAAATACATAAACAGGTACACCTCCAATTGACTCAAATGATGTCAATTAGCCTATCAGAAGCTTCTAAAGCCATGACATAATTTTATGGAATTTTCCAAGCTGTTTAAAGGCACAGTCAACTTAGTGTATGTCAACTTCTGAACCACTGGAATTGTGATACATTGAATTTTAAGTGAAATAATCTGTCTGTAAAATTACTTGTGTCATGCACAAATTAGATGTCCTTAACCGACTTGCCAAAACTATAGTTTGTTAACAAGAAATTTGTGGAGTGGTTGAAAAACAAATTTTAATGACTCCAACCTAAGTGTATGTACACTTCTGTCTTCAACTGTATATGTACCGACATTTGTTGTTTCTGTAAAATCTGCGACCGTGGCACAAGGCACTGCATGATTTACAACTGTCCCGTTAACAGGACGCCTATTAAAGCTGCAACATAAAATGTGAGTTATAGATCTGTTGTTCTCATTGAAAGCAAGTCTACGAAGCGATAGATCGGTTCTATGTGAGCTATTTCTATGCTTCCCATTCATAAGTTTCATTTTTGCATCTTTAACTTTCAGTTTTGTACGCCAGCTTCAAACTGCTGAAAATACAATATTTTTGGTTATGGAAAATCTATTTCACAGCAGTTTAGCTTGTACAATGATTCTCAACATTTTACGTGCTTGTTTTCTGACATTTCAGTTTAGGTGAGCTACTAGAATCCTAGCAAACAGAAAATGGCAGAGCGATTTCTGCATAGTGTAGCTTAAATATCACATGCACTTACTGTGTGCAAGTATCATTGCAGATTCAGTGCTGGCAGTGTACAGCCTTTGTCTGACATATGGAATTGTTTTAAGATGGTCATACCATGGATCATTTATCTATTTGATTTAGAATTTTAGGACCCCTTTAGGTATCACAAAATATATATGAATGAATTTGGCCTTTACTACTATAACCCGTAGAAACGCATTGAACAACACGTTTATGAATGGCATAAAAGTGTCTGTCCTATATCTAGGAGATATAATAAAGTTCAGGAAATGTTCATTTTCTTACACATATCAATAAAGGCACAAAACTACCTCCATACTTCCATTCATTTTTTTTTTGCGGTACCGGTTAGCTTCAGACTAGTCCTGTGGCACTTGTGGGGGTCGTAGAGCAAAACGGAGAGCACCACCATGTTTGTGAGAATCTCAGTTTTCAACATTTGTTTTTAGCCCAAACGGTTGGGACCAGGGCTGTCCCTGACAAAAAAGTATCAAAGTATATGTAATTGCTCAAATATATTTAAGTATTAAAATGTAGAAATAATTTCAAATTCCTTATATTAAGCAAACCAGATGGCATTAATATATATATTTTTTAAATTTACGGATAGCCAGGAGCACACTCAAATACTCAGACATCATTTACAAATGAAGCATTTGTGTTTAGTGAGTCTGGCAGATCAGAGGATGTAGGGATGACCAGTGATGTTCTCTTGGTAAGTGCGTTAATGGGACCATTTTCTAGTCCTGCTAAGCATTCAAAATCTAATGAGTACTTTTGAGTGTTTTGGAGTAAAAAGTACATTATTTTCTTTAGGATTGTAGTGAGGTAAAAGTTGTCAAAAATATAAATATTAAAGGACAGATACCAAAAAAAAGTGTCAATTAATCTTACCATTTCTACCGATCTGTGTTCCAATTATGGTTTTCAAATGCACATTTTCATGGAACAGTTTAATTTAATTTATTAAAACCTCTTATCTCAAAATCATTGTTTTGTGGTTAATCAAAATTCGATCCAAATCTAAATCAAAATTATAGAAACCTAAAAAGTAACTTCTATTGCCATTGCCAACTATGTAAAAATAGCCTACATAAAGCCAACAAATAAAAACATTGCAGCCTGCAGGTAGAAAATATCCCGATAAAAATAAATATCCTATAAATCACATTGGCAAAGCGTGGCCTGTCAGCAAGGAACTTGAAACATTGTATCAACTTTTGTCCAGCCTGAAGCTCTTGCTAGCAAACTTGCAACATTGTAGAAAATATTCTGGGCCCTCAGAGTTTCCTGCACCAGTGAGCTTGGGACAGCTGTAGGCTATTTGTGCAAGGGATAAGAGGTCAAGGTATTTTCTGTAATTTCCACTGGATCAGAGCATGACATTTTTCCCTTTCACGCAGAGTGGTTATCGAAAGGGAGAGAGCTGGAAAGATTTTTCAAGTACATTGAGGAACTATTGTCATTCTCAATGGATGTCAAAAAAAATAATAATACTTTGTTTTGTTGCTGTTTCATGTGAAGAAATGATTACTTTGAGAAGCTCCACAGCTCATTGGTGGTGGTCCGTTAAGCCAATCAGAAATTCTATCAGATCCCCAAATGGGCACATTTATATGCCTACATTTTTGCGTAGGCCAGGTAGCCTATAGGCCTACTTCTATGCGTAAACAGGTGTACGTCGTTACTCAACATTGACAGGAGCGCTCCAAAAAACCATAATGACTAAATTGACAAAACTCATAAATGGAATTAAAATAATCCAAAGGTATAGAATAGTTTGTGCGCTCTGCAAACAAGGTGCCCACTCTGACAATGAGTACGGTAAAAGACTGGAATAATAGTATATTGAATGTATTAACAGAAATTTCCGGAACCAAACAAACATTGTAGATTAGAAATGATAGGAGTTGACTGCTGGTGATAGGCCTATATGTAATGGGGGAATTGATAGACACTAACAATGAAACAATTCACACAATGACTTTATGAAACAATGAATGTGTACAAATTGGCGGGAGAAAGCGCATTCTGGAGACAGAAGTGCATTGTACATCTTAGCCACACACTCCCCTTCTTCTTGGACTGTGCCATCCCGGCTGCCTCCGCAATGGATTAGTTCACTGAGATCAAATCAAATGTTATTTGTCATATGCCCCGTGAAATGCTGACTTGCAAGCCCTTAACTCTATTTTCTTAAAACTGCATTGTTGGTTAAGAAAAGATTTACTAGATAAAGTAAAAAATAAAATGTAACACAAAGTAGCAATAATGAGGCTAAGTACAGTGGGTACTGGTACCGAGTCAATGTGCGGGAGTACAGGTTAGTCGAGGTAATGTGTACGTGGGTAGGGGTAAAGTGACTATGCATAGATAATAAACAGCGAGTAGCAGCAGTTTAAAAACATGCAAGTAGTCCGGGTGGCCATTTTGTTAATTGTTCAGCAGTCTTATGGCTTGGAGGTAGAAACTGTGAAAGGAGCCTTTTGGACCTAGACTTGGCACTCCAGTACAGCTTGCCTTGCGGTAGCAGAGAGAACAGTCTATGACTTGGGTGACTGGAGTCACCGCCTGGTTTATAGGTCCTAGTCACTTTAATAATGTTTATATACTGCTTTACTCATCTCATATGTATATACTGTATTATATTCTACTGTATTTTAGTCAATGCCACTCCGGCATTGCTCGCCCTAATATTTCTGTTTCTTTCTATTCCATTATTTTACTTTTAGATTTGTGTATTGTTTTGAATTGTTAGATACTACTGCACTGTTGGAGCTAGGAGTACAAGCATTTCACTTACACACGCAATAACATCTGCTAAATCTGTGTCATTTGATTTGATGTCAGGAAGCTTGGCCCCAGTGATGTACTGGGCCATTCGCACTACCCTCTGTAGCGCCTTACGGTCGGATGCCGAGCAGTTGCCATACCAGGCGGTGATGCAACCGATCTGGTGCAGCTGTATAACTTTTTGAGGATCTGGGGACCCATGCCAAATCTTTTCAGTCTCCTGAGGGGGGAAAAAGGCATTGTCGTGCCCCCGTCAGGACTTCCTTGGTGTGTTTGGACCATGATAGTTTATTGGTGATATGGATATAAAGTAACTTGAAAGTCTCGACCTGCTGACGTTGAGGGAGAGGTTGTTGTCCTGGCAACACACTGCCAACAACACATCTGACCTCCCAACAGGCTGTCTCATCATTGTTGGTGATCAGGCACACCACCTTTGTGTCGTCAGCAAACCTAAAGACGGTGTTGGAGTCGTGCGTGGCCACGCAGTCGTGGGTGAACAGGGAGTACAGGAGGGGATTAAGCACGCACCCCTGGGTGGCCAGATGTGTTGTTGCCTACCCTTAACACCTGGGGGCGGCCCGCCAGGAAGTTCAGGATCTAGTTGCAGAGGGAGGTGTTTCGTCCCAGGCTCCATAGCTTAGTGATGAGTTTTGTGGGCGGCACTATGGTGTTGAACGCTGAGCTGTATTCAATGAACAGCATTTGCACATAGGTGTTCCTTTTGTCGAGGTGGGAAAGGGCAGTGTCGAGTGCGATTGAGATTGCGTCGTCTGTGGATCTGTTGGGGCGGTATGCGAATTGGAGTGGGTCTAGGGTTTCCGGGATGATGGCGTTAATGTTTTGGGAAACGCTGCTCTATGTAACCTTCCATCTTAGAAATACATGTCTATTAAACCTGTTCAATTAACCCATGATCATTGAAACCATGTTTTATGATATTTTATTGTACAGATGTTGTTGTTTTTTTAACCCATTGTCTATGAGAACGGAATTTGATCAAACGGATTCAAAAGAAATACAACACAAATACCAAACCCTAACGTAGGGGATCCCTGAGCAGGGACCATGTAATGAGAAGGCCTGGTGGTGAGCGCGTTCACAAAGCAAGTTCACAAAGCAAGTTCACAAAGCAAGTTCACAAAGCTGTTCGTTCTCGACTTACACCATGGCTACGCCGGCCCTGCACATCCGTCCACGTGCGCGCGTTGATTTTGTCTACAACAACCGTGCGTTTCTCTACTCCGAGGACTAATGCACAGATCAAAAAGGGAAACAAGTTGGTTTTTAGTTAGTTATCTTTGATTAATATCTCCTTGTTTTGTCTTTTAAGCAACCAAGTGGGTTGTGTCTTTGTGAAAAGCAATAAGGATGTGGAGGAGGCAGGACTTGCAATGTGTCAAGCATCGCAAATAGAACCAGGTTCTATTTTTGAGTTTGGCATTGCAGGCGCTCACTGACGCACACGAGCAGAGTGAATGAAATGATTGAATTAACATTCATGTTTATTTGTGCAATGCTTGCACACGCAAAGTGACCCGTTTGACTTCCCTGTTAAACATCCTACCACAACTCGGTACGAGGGGAAATCATTCAATGGGTCAGGCAAAATGTCATCCTGCCCATTTCAGCAGCCTCGGTTGCTTCGCTTGGTTGCCACGGTGCCGTCTAGTGACGGTCTTGTCGCCTGACCTCCCCAGAATTTCGGTGAAACACTCCGGAAACACGGGAAGCACGAGAAACACGGAGGGAGCCTACTGTTGGACCACATCGTTCCATATGGCCAGTGGTGTAAGGGTGCAAGGGTCCTCCTGACTCCTGTTCAATCAGTGTTCTGAACTCAATGTTATGCATGTCAGTGGGGTCATGTGATTATAGTGAGTTGTGAAGGTGATTAACTGGAGAAATGATTGCCTGCTTTAACAATGTGCCCTCTGAGAAAGAATGTTGAGGTTACACAACAAATTGCTTTCTTGTGCTGGGTTGGGCTGGGCATTTCATCATGATTTATTAAAGAGAAGCAACCTTGTTGACTATAAGCCTTCTTACGCCAAGGTGTGAAATACATATGGAAACCAAAAAGAGAGCATGAATTATTGAGTAATGATGTGATGATTTGCATCGTGTATATGCTTGACATGAGATGTTCCTTATAAGAGGGGTTTTCAAACTTTTCTTGTCCCCGGGACCCTCGTCCAGGCACACCGGCGACCCAGGGACCCGCATCATATGTTAGCAACAAAAAAAATCATATCTTGTCTTATCATCAGGTGAATGACAATGACAAGTAGAAGTAATCAACATTTTAAATGAGTAGATTTGGTAGACAGTCAAATGATTTTGATATCCCCACAGATCATTGGAAGAGGAAGTGTAAAATGTAATTCTAACATAGTCTATTATTTCGAAAAGCAAAGATATCTTGGTGGCATATGTTGTTGTTGCTGCTGTTTTAAAGCCACTTTTCTGCAATTCTACACATGTTTCTATTGTTTCTAACCAACTTCATACTGGGCACAGGGACATACAAATGGTATCAACAATGATATTCTGTTGCAACTAGTGATATTCATAAACAAATTATAATAAGACCCCTGTCATGATGTTGCCCTCTTTGGGTACAGCAAGCCCCATCCCCCTCTCCCTGCCTCCTTCAACTAGGCTGCTGTGGTCAGAGAGAGGTCGTAAATTCCTGCGGAGAAGACCTGCCTCATGGCCACACAGTATAAGCGACAGAGTGAATTTTCATAGAGAACAAAGGAATTTCTTCCTCCTCACAAAACTTGAGGTCCGAACAAATGGCATGTTCCGGAGAAAGTATAAAAGATCGGTGAAGAATCCAGCTACGAACTGGTCCGTTTGTTACAACTTGGGGAAGCTCATGGGAGATGGTGTGGCTACATTACCATAACGCTCTTTATATAATAGCCTCAGATATGAGGTTTACATCTAATTGTTGTATAAGATGAATGAGTGAGTCTGATACTGCACAGAAAGGACTTGTAGAGGAGAGTGTCCTAGGAAGAAGCCAATAATCATAATAAAAGGCATGGTCATGGCTACAATAGAGATGGACTATGTCCCAAATGGCACCCTATTTCCTATACAATGCACTACTTGTGACTTTAGCCCTATCGACCCTGAACAAAAGTAGTGCACTATAAAGGAGTAGGTTGGAATAGGTTGCCATTTGGGATGTAGGCAGGATGAGATATGCTGCGAAGAGCACTCAGCGGGAGGTGGCTGTACTCACTTCCAGCCTCACAGCATCCACTTTGTCCGTGTTGAAATTAGGCACGGCACCCACCTGTGTGGGGGCATACAGAAGGATAGATCAATGGGATGAAATACTGTATGGCTGTTAATGAATATTCAGGTGCACATAATCTGATAGGTTAGAACTGCAGACTGCAGTATCTTTCATCTCTGTGAAATTACGAGTTGCATTCATCAACAAGCTTTTATTCTGTCCCCAAATGACTTTCTGTCTCCTCCTCTCTCTCTCTCTCTCTCTTTCCCCTGTAGTACCCCTGAAGACAGACAGCCATCTACAATTTCCCTTTGATCATGGTGAAGTTAATTGCACTTCGGATGGTGTATCAATACAGGCATCCTCCCTACTGTAAATAATTTGCCTGAGGGGAAGGAAACCACTCAGGTATTTCACCTTGAGGCCATTGAAAACCGTTTTTAATGGCTGTGATAGGATGAACCTATCAACAACATTGTAGTTACTCCACAATACTAACCTTTTTATTTATTTAACCTTTATTTAACTAGGCAAGTCAGTTAAGAACAAATTCTTATTTACAATGACGGCCTACCAAAAGGCCTCCTGCGGGGACGGAGGCCTGGGATTAAAATAAATAAATAAATACAATATAAAAACACATCACAAAAAGAGACACAACACTACATAAAGAGAGACATACGACAACAACATAGCAAGGCAGTAACACATGACAACACAGCATTGTAGCAACACAACATCGTAGCAACACAACATGGTAGCAGCACAAAACATGGTACAAACATTATTGGGCACAGACAACAGCACAAAGGGCAAGAAGGTAGAGACAACAATACATCACACAAAGCAGCCACAACTGTCAGTAAGAGTGTCCATGATTGAGCCTTTGAATGAAGAGATTGAGATAAAACTGTCTAGTTGAGTGTTTGTTGGAGCTTGTTCCTGTCGCTAGCTGCAGCGAACTGAAAAGAGGAGCGACCCAGTGTGCTTTGGGGACCTTTAACAGAATGTGACTGTCAGAGCGGGTGTTGTATGTAGAGGAAGAGGGCTGCAGGCCTAAGGGGTTTTTATAAATAAGCAACAACCAGTGGGTCTTGCGACAGGTATACAGAGACCAGTTTACAGAGGAGTATAGAGTGCAGTGATGTGCCCTACAAATCTGATGGCCGAATGGTAAAGAACATCTAGCCGCTGGAGAGCACCCTTACTTGCCGATTGATAAATGATGTCTCCGTAATCTAGCATGGGTAGGATAGAGATCTGAATCAGGGTTAGTTTGGCGGCTGGTGTGAAAGAGGAGCGATTACGATAGAGGAAACCAAGTCTAGATTTAATTTTCGCCTGCAGCTTTGATATGTGCTGAGAGAAGGACAGTGCACCTTCTAGCCATTCTCCCAAGTAGTTGTATGAGGTGACTACCTCAAGCTCTAAGCCCTCACAGGTAGTAATCACACTAGTGGGGAGAGGGGCATTCTTCTTATCAAACCACATGACCTTTGTTTTGGAGGTGTTCAGAACAAGGTTGAGGGTAGAGAAAGCTTGTTGGACACTAAGAAAGCTTTGTTGTAGAGCATTTAACATAAAATCCGGGGAGGGGCCAGCTGAGTATAAGACTGTATCATCTGCACATACAGTAAATGCATGAGAGAGCTTCCTACTGAGACAGCAGATTTTCTGACTTTATACACCACACTCTTTGAGAGAGGTAGTTAGCAAACCAGCCCAAAGACCCCTCGGAAACCAGATTGCATACAGTACCAGAGAGAATACTACAGACATGAAGAAAGCCAGTCAGTTGATTATTGACAAGTTTTTCCAACACTTTTGATAAACAGGACAAAATATAAATAGGCCGATTTAACATTTAGGATCAGCTTGAAATTCCCCCTTCAAATAAAGGACGAACTGTGGCTGCCTTCCAAGCAATGGGAACCTCCCCAGAAAGGAGAGACAGGCTTGGCGATGATAGGAGCAGCAACCTTAAAGAAGAAAGGGTCTAAACTATCTGACCCAGATGTTTTTTTGAGGGTCAAGTTTAAGGAGCTCCTTTAGTACCTCGGACTCAGTGACCGCCTGCAGGGAGAAACTTTGTAGCGGGGCAGGGGAAAAAAGAGGGAGGAGCGTTGGGGCTAGTCGCATTAGAAGGGGTGGGAGATTAGGAAATGTTGGACGTGCAAGGAGGCATGGCTGAATCAAATAGGAATCCTGACTTAAGGAAGTGGTGACTAAAGAGCTCAGCCATGTGCTTCTTGTCAGTAACAACCACATCATCAATATTAAGGGACATGGGCAGCTGTGAGGAGGAGGGTTTATTCTCCAGGTCTTTAACCGTTTTCCAGACCTTCTTGGAGTTAGACCCACAGAGAGAGAACTGCACCTTAAAGTAACTAACTTTGGCCTTCCGGATAGCCTTTGTGCACTTGTTTCTCATTTGCCTGAATGATAGCCTGTCAGCTTGAGCCTTTCGCCAAATGCATTTCTTGAGGGGGAGTAACTGTGCGAGATCACGGTCGAACCAGGGGCCGAACCTGTTTTTAATTCTCATTTTCTTTATGGGGGAGTGTTTGTTAACAATACCACTGAAATTATCAAAAAAGAAGGTCAAACCGTAAAGATGGCCACTCCCCCACCTTTGGAAGATCTGTCTTCCCGAAAAGGGTTATAACCAGAAAGGTTAACATCAGTATTCAAACACTCTTTCTTATCCATGTCTCAGTAATAACCAACACATCTGGATTGGAGCTGTGAACCCACACTTTCAATTGATCCAGTTTAGGTAATAGTGATAAAGTGCAGAAAACCCAGGCTTTTACGGGAGCAGAAATCAGTGAAGCAGATATCAGAGCACAAGTCAGAATTGGGGCTAGCAACTGTAGATGGGCCAGGGTGTACATGCACATTTCCAGATATCATCAACAGTAATACAATCGAGGCATGGCATAGTACAGGGAGAGCTCTGCAGTGCTGATGTATTACATCTGAATGTGCATCAGATGTCAATAAGATCATATTGTACAGCAATTTCATCAGGTAACATGCATACAAATCCGGCGAGAGGTGGTTAGAATAAGATGGCCAATAGACTGTGTAACCAATAGAGAGTCAGAGTCCCAAGTGTGGGAACAAACATAGTCTGTCCCATGGTTGGGTAAAGAAAGTAACTATATTTCCTGAATATAAAGTGTTATGTTTGAGGCAAATCCAATACAACACATTACTGAGTACCACTCTCCATATTTTCAAGCATAGTGGTGGCTGCATCATGTCATGTAAATCATTAAGGACTGGTGAGTTTTTTTCAGGATAAAAACCCCAGAATGTAGCTAAGCACAGGCAAAATACTAGAGGAAAACCTAGTTCAGCCCGCTTTTCACCAGACACTTGGAGCTGAATTCACCTTTCAGTAGGACAATAACCTAAAACACAAGGTCAAATATACACTGGAGTTGCATACCAAGAAGACGGTGAATCTTCCTGAGTGACCGAGTTACAATTTGACTTAAACCTACTTGAAATTCTATGACAAGACCTGAAAATGGTTGTCTATGTCACGCCCTGGTCGAAGTATTTTGTGTTTTTCTTCATGTGTTTGGTCAGGCCAGGGTGTGACAGGGGTTTTTGTATGTGGTGTGTATTTTAGTGGGATTGTAGCTTAGTGGGGTGTTCTAGGAGAGTCTATGGCTGTCTGAAGTGGTTCTCAATCAGAGGCAGGTGTTTATCGTTGTCTCTGATTGGGAACCATATTTAGGCAGCCATATTCTTTGGTTGTATTGTGGGTGATTGTCCTGAGTGTCTTGATGTCCTTAGTCTGTGTTAGTTTGCACCAGTTAAGGCTGTTTCGGTTTTCACTACGTTTATTGTTTTGTAGAGTTTGTGTTTTGGATTTGTGTTACGTTGTGTGATTAAACATGGATCACAATATACACGCTGCAGTTTGGTCCGACTCTCCTTCACCACATGAAAACCGTGACAGTCTAGCAATGATCAGCATTCAATTTGAAAGCGCTTGAAGAATTATAATGGGCAAATGTGGCACAATCCAGGTGTGGAAATCTCTAGATACAAAGGTGCTTCTACAAAGTATTGACTTATGTAAATTAGATATTTTTGTATTTAATTTTCAATAAATATGCTAACATTTCAAAAAACACGTTTTCACTTTGTCATTATGGGGTATAGATGGTGTATAGATCAATGAGTAAAAAATACTTAATCCATTTTGAATTCAGGCGGTAACAGCAAATTGTGGAATAAGTCAAGGGGTATGAATACTTTCTGGAAGCACTATAATTGTACCCTTGCAGTTCACACCTTAAAAGGGCCAATAGTGTAGAGGTACAGGTACAAAAGCTTACCTTTGCAGAAGGTGCACATTTGCCTCTTTAGGCTACCACAATAGTGAAAAAAGCTGTTTGTTCCTTTTAAGTGGCAAAAATTTACCTCTAAAAAGTTTTTGGGGTGTTGTTTTAACACTGTAGGCTGTAAAGTCCTATTTGCATATTTCCCAGGTGCCGCGTTCCCAGTACTGCGCATGACTGTGTTTGTTCTTGACAGAGACTTGGTTGTTGCAATCATGGACCTTCAGTCCTGTAGCCTTCCAGGTGAGTGTCTAAGTGAATATTAATTGAAATGAAACTGTTTATGACAATACATTACAAAGGCCATACTTTGACAATCTATTTTTACCCCAACATAGCAGTCTGAAACTCCTGGTTTGCAGGCCACATCAAGCAAGTCACATTGTGTGCTGGCATGCAAAGTGATATGTAATTCCTTTTGGAATTCAGTCAGCGTTAGGATATCCCCATTTTTCTTTACTTTTAATCACCTGCAACCTGCATTGGAATGACAATACCTAAACCGTCAAGTGGGAACAACTATCTCAGTACAGATTGGATTAGTTTAGAAAAATGTATGCTATTTATCCTTGTGTAGCATAAAATCAATCAATCAAATGTGCATGCAAAAACACACATTGAAACAAACAATTCTGAAAATCAACCTGCAATATGATAATGAAGTTTGCGTTTCGTTAATGGTGTGAGGATTGTACCTTTTTATATTCAAAATATTTGGTAAAATATTTTACCATAGAGTAGATTATCCGCTGCACACAAGGTACTGAACAGTACGAGATTATGTGTGTACCTCCTGAAGGTACATAACTACTCGTACCTTAACCATACCTTTTTTTCTAAGAGTGTGTTATGTTCCAAACATGCAGGGCAGATGTGATCTGAAGGTGATTGTGTGTACCTTACACAGAACACGCTGTCAGTAATGAAGCGGGGGGGGGGCGCCTCTCTTTGCCAAACAGCTGCGGAGATTGTGGTGCTCAAGGCGTGAGGACTTATCTCGAGCACTGGTTTTCACATACTGTGCATTTAATGGATTTAGAAACACCATCTGTGTGCTAATAGCCTGTTTTCCAGAGAAACACCTGAGGTGGTACCTGTAAGGTTTCAGTAGACACATTTCCGTCTGAGCTATTTCCATTCATTGAAATCTGTCCGGTTTATATGTTAGTGCTGTAAGGCATTTATTTAGCAGAGGAATCATAGTTGGCATATTTTACACAGCAAATTCTCCAGTGTTAAAAAAAACAAAAACAAATTAACACTGAGTGTTAAATCAACACTGAAAATGTTGAGTCTGTGGACCCACATAGACACCAGAACAGTGTTAAATGTACGCACTGCTTAGTGCAGAGCTCTCCAACGTTGTTCCTGGAGAGCTACCCTCCTGTAGGGTTTTGCTCAAATCCCAGTTGCAACTATCCTAATTCAGTTGATCAACAATGTAATTATTAGAATCCGGTGTGCTAAATTGGGGTCAGAGTCAAAACCTACAAGATGGTAGTTCTCCAAAGAACATGGTTGAGAGCCTTGCTTAGTGTAAAGCCTTATTCCAATATTTCCCTGAGAGCCTTGCCTTTCTAGTCAATTGTAGAGTTACCAGCCATAATTGTATTTTTTTGTGCAATGTTGGCCATGTAACTAGAGTAGAATACCATAAATGTGTTTTACAGTATTAATTATGGGGCATTGTGGGAAAAAAATGTGTGGGTGGGGAAGAGTCTCTGGCTCATTAACATATTTTAAGGCATACCTTGTAAGATGCTATTTGTTGCATCTGTGAGTGAGAATGCTGTACCCACACATAATACGGTAATATACTGTCTTTTAGGAATTCCACAAACCTTGTCCTGAAACTCGGTAATTTACAGTAATTTACTGGCCAATTGCTACCGTACATTTACTGTAATTAAGAATACAGAACCATACCACATTTTTGGAGCTAGTGGGTACATGGTATTTTTCTTTCTCCTGCATTAACATATTTTACAAGGGAAGCCTTGTAAGAAGCTATATTTGAATGTGATGCACCAATTTAATTGGTATGTGGTAGTGGTTCATTAACAATTAAATATATAGAGAGAACAGATCAGCGTGGTATTAAACCTGTTAATGGTTGAATATTTACCCATGTCCATTTGATCTGTTTTGCCCTGTAATCCCAGCCAGTTTGGTAGCCTTTGTTTAGGCCTCTAATTTGGCTTATATCACACTATATCACAATAAACATAACGTTAAAATGCAGAGACTCTGAAACCATTGATTGAGTGCTTTTGAAGTGACAAGCTGGCACTGCGCTGTATCAGCACAATGGACAGCGCCCTACACTTATAATTCACTGTATCACAATTCCAGTGGGTCAGAAGTTTACATACATTAAGTTGACTGTGCCTTTAAACAGCTTGGAAAATTCCAGAAAATGATGTCATGGCTTTAGAAGCTTCTGATAGGCTAATTGGAGGTGTACCTGTGGATGTATTTCAAGACCTACCTTCAAACTTGGTAGCATTGCTTTTAAATTTGTGTTAAACGTTTCAGGTAGCCTTCCACAAACTTTACACAACAAGTTGGGTGTATTTTGGCCCATTCCTCCTGACAGAGCTGGTGTAACGGAGTGAGGTTTGTAGGCCTCCTTGCTCGCACACACCTTTTCAGTTCTGCCCACAAATGTTCTATAGGATTGAGGTCAGGGCTTTGTGATGGTCACTCCAATACCTTGACTTCGCATAGAGATTATCAGGCTATTGATTGTGTTCTGTGGAATGTTGTCCCACTCCTCTTCAATGGCTGTGCGAAGTTGCTGGATATTGGTGGGAACTGGAACACTCTGTCCTACACGACGATCCAGAGCCTCCTAACCCTGCTCAATGGGTGACATGTCTGGTGAGTATGTATTCCATGGAAGAACTGGGCCATTTAAAGCTTCAGAATTGTGTACAGATCCTTGTGACATGGAGCCATGCATTATCATGCTGTACCATGAGGTGATGGCGGCGGATGAATGGCACGACAACGGGCCTCAATATCTCGTCACGGCGTCTATATGTATTCAAATTGACATCGATAAAATACAATAGTGTTCATTGTCCGTAGCTTATGCCTGCCCATACCATAACCCCCCGCCACCAGTGGGCACTCTGTTCACAACGTTGAGATCAGCAAACCGCTCGCCCACACGCTGCCATCTGCCCGGGACAGTTGAAACCAGGGTTCATCTGTGAAGAGGACACTTCTTCAGCATGCCAATGGCCATCGAAGGTGAGCATTTGCCCACTGAAGTCGGTTACAACACCAAACTGCAGTCAGGTCAAGACCCTGGTGACGAGCACACATATGAGCTTCCCTGAGACTGTTTCTGACAGTTTTTGCAGAAATTCTTCAGTTGTGCAAACCCACAGTTTTGTCAGCTGTCCAGGTGGCTGGTCTCAGACGATCCCACAGGTGAAGAAGCCGGATGTGGACGTCCTGGGCTGGCATGGTTAAACATGGTCTGATGGTTGTGAGGCCGATTGGACGTACTGCCAAATTCTCAAAAATGGTTTACGGTAGAGAAATTAATAACACATTGGTTGACAACAGCTCTGGTGGACATTCCAGCAGTCAGCATGCCAATTGCACGCTCCCTCAAAACTTGAAACATCTGTGGCATTGTGTCGTGTGCCAAAACTGCACATTTGAGAGTGGCCTTTTATTGTCCCCAGCACAAGGTGCACCTGTGTAATGATCATGTTGTTTAATCAGCTTCTTGATATGCCAAACCTGTCAGGTGGATGGACTATCTTGTCAAAGGAGAAATGCTCACTAATAACAGGGATGTGAACACATTTGTGCACAAAATATGAGAGCAATCTTTTTGTGTTATGGAACATTTCTGCAATCTTTTATTTCAGCTCATGAAATATGGGACCAAAACTTTACATGTTTATATTTTTGTTCAGTATAGATAGGCTGTTTGTAAAAGGAGAATTACCGTATGTGAATGCAAACTAATTGTCGTAGGTAGTAGCCTAGTTTTTCATGCATGCAAACTAAAATACCGAATAGGAGTTTTGAGAATACCAACACAAATGCAAATGCGAACAAATGAATGCAAACAGAGGTAGGCCTGATAAACAAAATATCAGATCGAGAAAGGCAATGACACAATCTATATGTAGGATAGTTACACTAACAGTAAACAAACGCAGGAAACAAAAGGCCAATGGAGATCCAAATAAGCAAAACAGGGCCTAAAGCCTCCTACTACAGGGCCTAAAGCCTACTACAGGGCCTAAAGCCTACTACAGGGCCTAAAGCCTACTACAGGGCCTAAAGCCTCCTACTACAGGGCCTAAAGCCTCCTACTACAGGGCCTAAAGCCTACTACAGGGCCTAAAGCCTACTACAGGGCCTAAAGCCTCCTACTACAGGGCCTAAAGCCTCCTACTACAGGGCCTAAAGCCTACTACAGGGCCTAAAGCCTCCTACTACAGGGCCTAAAGCCTACTACAGGGCCTAAAGCCTACTACAGGGCCTAAAGCCTACTACAGGGCCTAAAGCCTCCTACTACAGGGCCTAAAGCCTCCTACTACAGGGCCTAAAGCCTACTACAGGGCCTAAAGCCTACTACAGGGCCTAAAGCCTACTACAGGGCCTAAAGCCTCCTACAGGGCCTAAAGCCTACTACAGGGCCTAAAGCCTACTACAGGGCCTAAAGCCTACTACAGGGCCTAAAGCCTACTACAGGGCCTAAAGCCTACTACTACAGGGCCTAAAGCCTCCTACTACAGGGCCTAAAGCCTCCTACTACAGGGCCTAAAGCCTACTACAGGGCCTAAAGCCTCCTACTACAGGGCCTAAAGCCTACTACAGGGCCTAAAGCCTACTACAGGGCCTAAAGCCTACTACAGGGCCTAAAGCCTACTACAGGGCCTAAAGCCTACTACAGTGAGATGCAGCCACGCACAGCTGTCTACGCCAAACAAATATGCCTGTAGGCCTGCTTCATTGCATTTGAATTATATTTAATTATATTTAATTCACGTTATACCACAATAAACACAAGTTATTTTGTATCAGTAGTGGAAAAAGTAGCCAATTGTCGTACTTCAGTAATGTAAAGATTCCTTAATAGAAAATGACTCAAATTAAAGGGAAAGTTACCCAGTAAAATGCTACTTCAGTAAATATACGTAAAGCAACCAAAGTAAATATAATTGCTCAAATACACTTAATTATCAAAAGTAAAAGTAAATATTTTCAAATTCCTTATATCAGGCAAACCAGACAGCATGATTATTATTTATTTATTTATTTACGGATAGTCAGGGGCATACTCCGACATAATATACAAATGAAGCATTTGTGTTTAGTGGTTCTGCCAGATCAGTGTCAGTAGGGATGACCAGGGATGTTCTCTTGATAAGTGCGTAAATTGGACCATTTTCCTGTCCTGCAAAGCATTCAAAATGTAACAAGTACTTTTGGCTGTCAGGGAAAATGTATGGAGTAAAAAGTACATGTATTTTATTTAGGAATGTAGTGGAGTAAAAGTTTTCAAAAATATAAATAGTAAAGTGAAATACAAAACACCACTGCTTTTGACCAAGAAGTGACAGGTTGGCGCGAGATCTCAGCTGCGCTCTATCAGCACCACGGACAACGCCCTGCACACTAAAGCAAGGCCGTTGAAAAACTAGGCTGGCTACGGAAGTTATTTTGCCATTCCATACCCTAGATCTTTGCTGAAAGGATGTTGCTAGCTATACCACCAAGATTTTGATAAAAACCAACCAGCTAAATTGTTTCTTAGCTTTTCAGAAGAGTTGCAACCTCCTTGGTGCTCTGTGGAACTTCATGAGTAATTTATCATTCCAAGATCCCCCCTCAAATGCCAGTTGGATTAGTTGACCTTTCCTCCGGTGTAGCATGCTTCTTCCGTGCTGACTGAAAACATTTAACAAAGTGGAACATTTGTTTTCGCCTGTAGCTGTGGACTCATATCAACACCATCATCCCAGAAACCCTAGACCCACTCAAATGTGCATACCGCCACACATGATGCGGTCTCTATTGTACTCCACATGGCCCTTTCTCACCTGACCAAAGGAACACCTATGAGAATGCTATTCATTGACTACAGTTCAGCGTTCAACACCATAGTGACCTCCAAGCTCACCAATAAGCTAAGGACCCTGGGACTAAACACCACCCTCTGCAACTGGATCCTGAACTTCCAGACGGGCAGCCCCCAGGTGGTAAGGGTAGCTAACAACACATCCAACACGCTGATCCTCAACACAGGGGCCCCTCACAGGTGCGTTCTCAGCCCCCTCCTGTACTCCCTGTTCACTCATGACTGCACGGCCAGGCACAACTCCAACACCATCATTAAATTTGCAGATGACACCACAGTGGTAGGCCTGATCACCGACAACAACGAGACAGCCTAAAGGGA
Source organism: Oncorhynchus gorbuscha (assembly GCF_021184085.1). NCBI lineage: Eukaryota > Metazoa > Chordata > Actinopteri > Salmoniformes > Salmonidae > Oncorhynchus > Oncorhynchus gorbuscha. The sequence continues at coordinate 33,658,691 of NC_060179.1, read as the reverse complement.
GGAGGTCAGAGACCTGGCCATGTGGTGCCAGGACAACAACCTCTCCCTCAACGTGATCAAGACAAAGGAGATGATTGTGGACTATGTTTTAGTGTGACATAGTATTGGTTGTTGCATTCATCCATTTTAGTTCCTATGGACTTCAAGTGAAATCCTAAGCAAATATGTTATCATAAAAAAATATAGATATATTTAACACAATACCATAGTTTTTCATAAGGCCTTATTTTGAGGGCCTAGTTTTACATGGACCTGAAACTCACAAACATCACTTTGAACCAAAACCATGCCAATCATTATCATTTTCTCCAGCATGCTCTATTGCAGGTTGATTTTTAGAATTGTTTCTTTCAATATCTCTGTCTGTGCATTGATTAATTCATCTTATGCTACACAAAGATAAATAACATCAATGTTTCTAAACTAATCCAATCAGTTAGTTAGGTTTTTTTTGCACTTGTTAGTGAAATGTTTTCTTCCAGTTTAAATATAAAGCAATTTAATGATGACATTCACTTAGGATCTCACTTGGTGAAGTCCATAGTGCCAAAACTGTATGAATGCAACAAGCATGTCTCTATCACTAACACATACAGTTATGGGTGGTATCTCTACAATTTACTCGCAAGGCACTCTGGGAAATATTTGAATAAGGCTTTACACTAATCAGTGTTAATTTAGCACTGTTCCGGTGTCTAATAATAGTTTTATTATGTTTTCTTACATTGGAGAATTTGCTGTGCATGACAATATGTCATTGTGCTGCCTAAACAGGTGACAATGTATTATTGATGTGCATTACATTATACAGCTCATACACTCTAGAAAAAAGATTGAAAGAAGTCCTGCTGAGGCTGCCGCTGTCCTAATGTGGACACCGCAGTCTGGTTCAGATCTTCTTCATCCTCCACATATCAATGCAAATCAGGTCACCCGGCTCTAGCTATATTTAGCATCAGCTGCTACATTTATCGTACCTGTAGTTAAGCCCATTCTATTCAGCAAATTAATTTTGCATTAGGCTTTAATAACGTAACGCTGAACTGTCTTGTGTTGGATTATCACAAGCTATGTCGGAGCCTGGTAAGAGTTAGTAAAAAGAGTGAAGTCAGTCAAATGAGTCAGTCACTCTCTCAGTGTTTGCTCATTCAACACAACCCAGTCAATGTGGTTTGAACCTCTATCCATTTGGTGCGGTGGAGGAGTTCCAAAGTGGATGCTTATTATATTCTGGGGCTGGCCTCGCCATGGTAACCTGATGGATCAGTCCTTGATGTCGTCGGGTGCGGTAGCAGTCAAGACTGCAGATAACATTTTACCACGTGGTGAGAGCCCTGAGACCCCTGGTGAGGATTCATACACATGCGGAGACTACTCCTAAATGCGGAGACTACTTCTCGAGTGCGAGGCATTACACTGTAATGGAAAACTAAATTATTAAGTAATGTTTGGTATTACCAACCGTAAAATACTCTGAAATATTTTCCCGCGGCCTACTGTAAATCATGGTGCATTGAGGGAAAATGTTGTGGGGGCGGGGCAAATAATTGCTGTGTTTAAAATGGTACTGTAATTCCATCCCACAGAATACAGTAGCGTACTGTATCTTTGGAGTGCCAAAAAACCCTTTGACCACTACTGTGTGTAGGGTATTGTTGTTTCTGGCTTATTAACATATTTTGCGGCGTGCCTTTTAAAGAGGCTATATTTGTTGCACCCGTGAGTGACAATGCTGTACCAATTTATCTCCTATGTGGTTATAGTGGCACATCAATTTGTATAGGGGACAGATCAATCAGTTTAGATAAAGGGGAGGAGACAGGTTAAAGAAGGATTTTTATGCTTTGAGACAATTGAGACATGGATTGTATATATGTGCCATTCAGAGGGTGACAAAATATTTAAGTCCCTTTCAACGGGGTATGGTGGTCAGTGCCAGTCGCACCGGTTTGTGTCAAGAACTGCAATGCTGCTGGGTCTTTCACGCTCAACAGTTTCCCTTGTGTATCAAGAATGGTCCACCACCCAACAGCAAACAAGACACAATTGTGGGAAGCATTGGAGTCAACATTGGCCAGCATTTGGAGAAGGTTGGTCATTGACCGACATGTATTTGTTTAAAATCTATCACTTGATGGTTTCATTTCAGAGAGACAAATAATCAAGTTTTTTTTGCAAAACGCATATATCCATCAAACTCTCCGAGAAATAAGTAGTCCTGCTAGGTTTTACACAGTCAAATTGAACAAATAAATACTTTTGAAAAAAAAAAAAAAAAATACAAATGATACATTTTATTTTTATAATTCAATACAGTAATATGATATTTGTATGTAAAGCATTTACATTTGACATTTTAGTCATTTAGCAGATGCTCTTATCCAGAGTGTCTTACCGTTAGTGCATTCATCTTAATCAAATAGCCATGCATTCTAATGTGGTTATTTAATTTAGATAGGAGTTTCTCTCTGAAGAGCTTCTCTCCTCAGATACCTGATGACGACAACAGGACCCATTTACATTTTTTTTGTCCTGAGGTCCTCAACATCATCCTCACTGATTGCATTTTAATTAAAAGACCGTTTTAATCATCTCTACCACCACCGCGTCCAGGAGTGGAAACATGGCGTTATCAATTGGACGTCCTGCCCGCCTTACTCTCACTCAGTACTATCTGACCAACACACACACACACACACACACACACACACACACACACACACACACACACACACACACACACACACACACACACACACACACACACACACACACACACACACACACACACACACACACACACACACACACACACACACACACACACACATGCACGCACTTCATGAAATTGAAGGCATTAATTAATATTGAGAGCTGACAAGCCCTCACAGACGACGTAATGAATGAAGTAGTTGGTGGAGTGTTGAGGTGGTAAAGTTGAATGGACTGACAGTAATTGCCGAGGGGTGAGGAGCACAATGAAGAGGCCCTCGCATGGTTGGTTGCGGGTCCTGAAGCACTGAAGCAACATTTCAAAGGGATATGGGTCAGCATTTACAAAACTTGATCACACGGCGTATGATTACATATACAGGGGGGACCTGATCCTAGATCAGCACTCCTACTCTTGAGACGCTTCAAGAAGTTGGTTCAGTCTGTCGGGTTTGCAACATTGTGGGAGGTGGAGATGTGGGAGGTGGAGTATGGAGGGGCTAAGGGAAGCCTCGGGTGCCATTTCCCAGGCACTTAACAGTTGAGTGACAGTCATATTCCTCAGGCTTTTAAATATATGGACAGCTGGAGAAATTTGGTGTGAGAGAGAAAAACTGTGTGTGGGTGCATGCGTGTGTGTCTGTGAGTGTGTTTGTCCCTGAAAGCAGAGCTACATAATAGTTTTGTGATCATGTCCCTTTGTGAAATGGCACTCCCATGACTATTAAATAGCTATTCTGCTGACACAAAGAAGAATTCATTACCCCAAGCAGATGTAATTTGGAGGCCAACGTAGCCCTCACATCCCCGGGAAAGTGTGCATTGTGTGACTAATCAAATTGGCCTAGAGAACATTAAGGAAATGTTTTTAATGATGTGTATCAGAAATAAACCCAAGAAAGTAATGTCTGTCTAATAACTTGTCTCTAATAGGTGGTTTCAACCCCAGTTTCATGATGACGATCTTGTCTCATCACGGCAACTCCCCAACGGGCTCGGGAGAGATGAAAGTCGGGTCATGCGTCCTCCGAAACATGACCCGCCAAACTGCGCTTTTTAACACCCGCTCGCTTACCCCGGAAGCCAGCTGCACCAATGTGTACAGCAGGAGGAAACACCATTATACTGAGGACCGAAGTCAGCGTACAGGCGCCCGGACCGCCACAATGAGTCGCTTGAGCGCGATGAGCCATGTAAAGCTCCCGGACAACCCGGACAATTCTGGGCCGATGGTTCACCACCCTGTGGGACTCCTGGTCACGGGCCGTTAATGACAGTCTGGGATCAAACATACACGGGGAAGCAGTGCCATAGACCACTCTGGAGGCCGAGGGAAAGCTTTTTAATATATTTCATTCACTTGGTCACAATTACAGTGGCCATCATGTAATGCTTTGTCATCTCCCTGCCTCGCTCGCTCTCTCCTCTCAGTAGAGTGATTAATAGACTGCTCGCGTCTGTAAGCAGTCATGAAAGTACTGTCTGTCCAAGGCTTGTCCTCCAACTCAGTCCATTAGGCGGTGCACCGCCACGAACCGCTTGCCTTCGCCATTGCTGGTGATAAATAGAGTGAGAGAAGGAAAGAGAAAAGAAAGATAAAGTGGTGAAAGGACAGAGTTGTGTGACTCAGTGTGATGGGCCATCACTGAGGAATATACTGGATTCATCTGTTGACGTCACACTGCCTCTGCGTGCTAGAGCCTATTCATGATAACCCATAGGGGCGATTGATGTCGTTGTCGTGATGTGGCACACTGCCTATGAATAGGTCCTCTTGAAAAGTATTCTCAGAATGGATTGTCGAAAATATTTCACTGGAAATAAAGGTTGTGTTCATAAGTTTCGATTGTTCCAATCCCAAACCAATGACACAGAGGATTCAGCTGTTGACGTCACACTGCCTTTGTGTGCTACCCCTGACTACCCCAGAGCTATTGAGGTTGTGTCGTGATATGGCACAGGCAGACACTGTCTACGAATATAGGTCCTCTTGAAAAGTATTCCCACATTGGATTGTGGGAAATGAATGTTCTGCTCAAAATTGTGCTTTGCTCCAATCCCAAACCACCCTTTAATTACAATAGAAAACCATAATCAATGACTCGCTGTACGTAGTTGCATCCCAAATGGCACTCTCTTCCCTTCATAGTGCGCTAGTTTTTGACCAGGGCCCATAGGGCCACCCGGGGATTCGACAAGTTAAGCGTCGTCAAATAACCTCCTCTTTTCCTTTGTGAGTGGGACATATTTTACAGCAGCAATGTTCTCCTCTCCTCACGTGGACACAAGGCTACTTTAGCATCCCAGCATAAATCTGCCAGCCAGAGGACAGGCGCTGTGTCTGGTTAGCTTACGCTCGCCAACAGCTGCACCTGGGGTCCTGAACACCGAGAGAAAGTCATTCTATCTATCTAGACGGTGTCATAGTGTTTCGACCATTCTGATGATGTCTACCATGAAATTGTTCCACGGCACGTAAGCAGAAACCCTGAGCAGACCACAGTTACACACCAGCGGTGGCTGGTGGCACTTTAAATTGGAGAAAAGGCTCATCGTAATGGCTGGAACGGAATTTTGCAACCCCCACCTCTCAGTCTCAGACATATAAGTGGTGGATGTTCACCGGGGTAGATGAGAGTTGATAACAGTGGTAATCTCTGCACTTTGATATCATTGTGTTTACTTGATAGCTACCTACACAAATAGCTATCTAGAACCAAGTGTTAACTTATGGCTGCAGGGGCAGTATTGAGTAGCTTCGATGAAAGGTGCCCAGAGGTGCCCAGAGTAAACGGCCTGCTCCTCAGAGCCAGTTGCTAATATATGCATATTATTATTAGTATTGGATAGAAAACACTATGAAGTTTCTAAAACTGTTTGAATGATGTATGTGAGTATAACAGAACTCATATGGCAGGCAAAAACCTGAGAAGAAATCCAAACAGTAAGTGGGAAATCTGAGGTTGGTCGATTTTCAACCCAGCCCCTATTGAATACACAGTGGGATATTGGTTATGTTGCACTTACTAAGGCTTCCACGAGATGTCAAACGTCTTTAGAAACTTGAATGAGGATTCTACTGTGATGTGGGGCCGGATGAGAGCTCTTTGAGTCAGTGGTCTGGCAGAGAGCCATGTCTTGGTCAAGCGCATTTCACATGATAGCGACCTGCGTTCTATGGCTTTTCTACAGACAATGGAATTCTCCGGTTGGAACGTTATTGAAGATTTATGATAAAAACATCCTAAAGATTGATTCTATACTTAGTTTGAAATGTTTCTACGCCTGTAATATAACTTTTTGAAGTTTTCATCCGACGTTCGGCTGGACCTGCACGATCGTTTTGATTTATGTACTAAACGTCCTAACAAAAATAACTACTTGGACATAAATAATGGACATTATCGAACAAATCAAACATTTATTGTGGAACTAGGATTCCTGGGAGTGCATTCTGATGATCATTCTGATGATCATCAAAGGTAAGGGAATATTTATAATGTTATCTCTGATTTCTGTTGACTCCAACATGGCGGATCATTTTTTTTCTTTTCTGAGCGCCGTTCTCAGATTATTGCATGGTTTGCTTTTTCCGTAAAGTTTTTAAAATATCTGACACAACGGTTGCATTAAGAAGAGGTATACAGTGGGGTAAAAAAGCATTTAGTCAGCCATCAATTGTGCAAGTTCTCCCACTTAAAAAGATGAGAGAGGCCTGTAATTTTTATCATAGGTACACTTCAACTATGACAGACAAAATGATTTTAAAAATCCAGAAAATCACATTGTAGGATTTTTTAATGAATTTATTTGCAAATTATGGTGGAAAATAAGTATTTGGTCACCTACAAACAAGCAAGATTTCTCGCTCTCACAGACCTGTAACTTCTTCTTTAAGAGGCTCCTCTGTCCTCCACTCGTTACCTGTATTAATGGCACCTGTTTGAAAATGTTATCAGTATAAAAGACACCTGTCCACAACCTCAAACAGTCACACTCCAAACTCCACTATGGCCAAGACCAAAGAGCTGTCAAAGGACACCATAAACAAAATTGTAGACCTGCACCAGGCTGGGAAGACTGAATCTGCAATAGGTAAGCAGCTTGGTTAAAAGAAATCAACTGTGGGAGCAATTATTAGGATATTGGAAGACATACAAGACCACTGATAATCTCCCTCGATCTGGGACTCCATGCAAGATTTCACCCCGTGGGGTCAAAATTATCACAAGAACGGTGAGCAAATATCCCAGAACCACACGGGGGGACCTAGTGAATGACCTGCAGAGAGCTGGGACCAAAGTAACAAAGCCTACCATCAGTAACACACTACGCCGCCAGGGACTCAAATCCTGCAGTGCCAGACGTGTCCCCCTGCTTAAGCCAGTACATGTCCAGGCCCATCTGAAGTTTGCTAGAGAGCATTTGGATGATCCAGAAGAAAATTCTGAGAATGTCATATGGTTAGATGAAAACAAAATATAACTTTTTGGTAAAAACTCAACTCGTCGTGTTTGGAGGACAAAGAATGCTGAGTTGCATCCAAAGAACACCATACCTACTGTGGAGCATGGGGGTGGAAACATCATGCTTTGGGGATGTTTTTCTGCAAAGGGACCAGGATGACTGATCCATGTAAAGGAAAGAATGAATGGGACCATGTATCGTGAGATTTTGAGTGAAAACCTCCTTCCATCATCAAGGGCATTGAAGATGACATGTGGCTGGGTCTTTCAGCATGACAATGATCCCAAACACACTGCCCGGGCAACAAAGGAGTGGCTTCGTATGAAGCATTTCAAGGTCCTGGAGTGGCCTAGCCAGTCTCCAGATCTCAAACCCATAGAAAATATTTGGAGGGAGTTGAAAGTCCGTGTTGCCCAGCAACAGCCTGCTCTAGAGGAGATCTGCATGGAGGAATGGGCCAAAATACCAGGAACAGGGTGTGAAAACGTTGTGAAGACTTACAGAAAATGTTTGACCTCTGTCATTGCCAACAAAGGATATATAACAAAGTATTGAGATAACCTTTTGTTATTGACCAAATACTTATTTTCCACTATAATTTGCAAATACATTCATTAAAAATCATACAATGTGATTTTCTGGAGAAAAAAATCTCATTTTGTCTGTCATAGTTGAAATGTACCTATGATGAAAATTACAGGCCTCTCATCTTTTTAAGTGGGAGAACTTGCACAATTGGTGGCTGACTAAATACTTTTTTGCCCCACTGTATCTATATTTCCATTTCTAACAATTGTATTTTCATCGACATTTAAAATGAGTATTTCTGTAAAATGATGTGGCTCTCTGCAATATCACCGGATGTTTTTGGAACTAGTGAACGTAACACGCCAATGTATACTGAGATTTGTTTATATAAATATGAACTTTATCAAACAAAACATACATGTATTGTGTAAAATGAAATCCTATGAGTGTCACCTGATGAAGATCATCAAAGCTCCAAAGGTCGCCCTGCACTTTCACTGGCTGTTGTCACATCGATCCCGTTAATGGGATTGCAGCCCTAAGAAGTTTTAATAAGATAAAAATTCATTAAAAAGATTTAAAAGCACAGTCTGATCCCTGTGTCTTCAGTGTGAAATATGGCCACCAGGACCTGTAACCCAGAAGCTACAGCCATCTGTTAATTTATCCGTCTGGAACAAGAACACCCAGCCTCGCTCAGTCTGCATTAATGTTCATTAATAATTATATAGGGGAAGAACATTGCCCATGGACTGGGGATGTTAGACCCAGACAGGACAGAGGAAGGAATCTGGCTAATTGGTGATAGATAGCGGTACCATTGGGCATTACAGTGTGTTCCTGATAATCTGAAGTAGCCAGTGTAATGAAAAAGGTTGTCAGATAGGGTGGTGCACAAAATCTAATTTTTTGGCACTGATGCACCCAAAATTGTTAAAGTCAATTAAGGTCACTCTTAGAAAAAGATGTGCTATCTAGAACATAACAGGGTTCTTTGGCTGTCCCCATAGGGGAACCCTTTGAAGAACACCTTTTGGTTCCAGGAAAACTCTTTTAGTGTCCATGTAAAACCCTTTCCACAGAGGGTTCTACATGGAACCCAAAAGGGTTCTCCTGTGGGGACAGCCGAAGAACCCTTTTGGTACCCTTTTTTCTATGAGTGTAATATTTGGCTGGCAGCTGGTGCTTATGAAACACACTGGCGTAGAGGTCAGTCTTAAAACTAAAGGCACAGGGCAGTGGTGTATCATGGTGCTGTGTGCCTCTGTAGCCTACTCCTAAAAGGGACTTGATGTAGCCTACTCCTAAAAGGGACTTGATGTAGCCTACTCCCAAAAGGGACTTGATGTAGCCTACTCCCAAAAGGGACTTGATGTAGCCTACTCCCAAAAGGGACATGATGTAGCCTACTCCCAAAAGGGACTTGATGTAGCCTACTCCCAAAAGGGACATGATGTAGCCTACTCCCAAAAGGGACTTGATGTAGCCTACTCCCAAAAGGGACATGATGTAGCCTACTCCCAAAAGGGACTTGATGTAGCCTACTCCCAAAAGGGACTTGATGTAGCCTACTCCCAAAAGGGACTTGATGTAGCCTACTCCCAAAAGGGACTTGATGTAGCCTACTCCCAAAAGGGACATGATGTAGCCTACTCCCAAAAGGGACATGATGTAGCCTACTCCCAAAAGGGACTTGATGTAGCCTACTCCCAAAAGGGACTTGATGTAGCCTACTCCCAAAAGGGACATGATGTAGCCTACTCCCAAAAGGGACATGATGTAGCCTACTCCCAAAAGGGACATGATGTAGCCTACTCCCAAAAGGGACTTGATGTAGCCTACTCCCAAAAGGGACATGATGTAGCCTACTCCCAAAAGGGACTTGATGTAGCCTACTCCCAAAAGGGACATGATGTAGCCTACTCCCAAAAGGGACTTGATGTAGCCTACTCCCAAAAGGGACTTGATGTAGCCTACTCCCAAAAGGGACTTGATGTAGCCTACTCCCAAAAGGGACTTGATGTAGCCTACTCCCAAAAGGGACATGATGTAGCCTACTCCCAAAAGGGACTTGATGTAGCCTACTCCCAAAAGGGACTTGATGTAGCCTACTCCCAAAAGGGACTTGATGTAGCCTACTCCCAAAAGGGACTTGATGTAGCCTACTCCCAAAAGGGACTTGATGTAGCCTACTCCCAAAAGGGACTTGATGTAGCCTACTCCCAAAAGGGACATGATGTAGCCTACTCCCAAAAGGGACATGATGTAGCCTATGCCATCAGTTGTTGTTGTTAATGTTCCATTTCTATTTTTATTTTCTGTGTGTGTATTAAATAATTGATTTACTGCCTGACTGGCTGGCTTTTTGATTTGCCCCTTTCTCTGTAGTAAGGAGACTTTGATGAATGTGATCAGACACCAAGACTTTATTGGGGAGATCAATTCTTTAATGGTGCATTAACCTTTTGGACAAAATGTCAGGGAACTTGTTTAATACTTTAGTCAATTACAAATTGTGCTTTGCTAAGGAGATGTTTCACTCACAAATGAATATTTTTCAGATACATTCAGTCTTAAAAAGTAGTCTATTGTGCAGATCCAGCTAATCCCAAATGAATGGGAAAATGTGCACTGTTTAATTTCCTGTTTTTACTTCATTAAGTGCTTATCTTTTCCATTCATTCGGGGTGGAGGCATATAGCTCAATCTAAACAACCAATATCGTGGGATGTGGTTTCATCATGCATTAGACTGCTAGAGGTCTGAAAACGCCTGGCAACCTTTGATTTGAAGTGTAATGTCCTTTGAGAATGATTGTGATGTGTTGTAAATTGTGTTCTACGTTTGCATTTCTCTCTGTTTCAGGTTGCCTGTTCGAGGATGAGCTCTGTACACCTTACGAGTTCTGCGCTAATGGTAAGCCAGCCAGCTTCAAAGGGTTCTATTCTGAGAAGTGACAATCAACCAACCACCCACCACCCTCATTATACAGCAGCCCTTCCGTGATGGTATCAACTCACACACACTATTCTAAAGCACCCATTGCTTTTCATCACTACCGGGGGAAACTAAGCTTGCATCCCAAATAGCACCCTATTCCCTTTATAGTGCACTACTTTTGACCAGGGCCCATAGGGCCTGAGCAAATGTATTAAAAATAAAAGCTGACATATCACATTTTCATAAGTATTTAGACCCTTTACTCAGTACGATGTTGAAGCACCTTTGGCAGTGATTACAGCTTCAAGTCTTCTTGGGTATGACGCTACAAGCTTGGCACACCTGTATTTTGGGAGTTTCTCCCATTCCTCTCTGCAGATCCTTTCAAGCTCTGTCAGGTTGAATGGGGAGCGTTGCTGCACAGCTATTTTACGGTCACCAGAGATGTTCGATATCTTTAATGCTGCAGAATTGTTTTGGTACCCTTCCCCAGATCTGTGCCTCGACACAATCCTGTCTCGGCGCTCTATGGACAATACATTCAAACACATGGCTTGGTTTTTGCTCTGTGGGACCTTATATAGACAGCTCTGTGCCTTTCCAAATCATGTCCAATCAATTGAAATGACCTTACCTGGTGGACTCCAATCAAGTTGTAGAAACATCTCAAGGATGATGAATGGAAACTGGATGCACCTTAGCTCAATTTTGAGTCTCATAGCAAAGGGTCTGAATACTTCTATAAATAAGGTATTTCTGTTTTTACATTTTCATAAATTTCAATACATTTTAAAAACCTGTTTTTGCTTTGTCATTATGGGGTATTGTGTGTAGATTGCTGAGGATTATAAAAAAAAAAAATCAATTTTAGAATAAGGCTGCAACGTAACAAAATGTGGAAAAAGTCAAGGGGTCTGAATATTTTCCGAAGGCACTGTACATTCAGCTCAAACATAGCTGATGAGTCAGGTGTGAGAGAAGCACAAAGTTCTTAGGACAAAACGTAAATAAAATGGAAAGAAATTACAAATATTTCTAGGGTTTTTTGATCACACAGCAACCTCAAGAGAACCTATGTCTCTCAATCAAGTTCTCATGGATATACATACAGTAGACTATAGAATGAATTGCCTCTCTATGCTCCTACATTTACTTTGAATCTAGCTATGAATGTTCATGACATAGAGTGAGGGGGGAAACGTTGGCGCTTTATTCATTTGGCCTTTGGGAAGAATCGTGTACAATTGCATACACAACACAAACGTGTGGATGAACAGAAGGCAGCGTCGTTAAGGTTAATGTTAAGGTTCATGTTAAGGTTCATGTTAAGGTTCATGTTAAGGTTAAGCCTAATGTATTCCCCATAGGATATTGTCCTGATAGTCGTTGAGGGGCGGGTATGTGTCAAGCATCTCAGAGTAGGAGTACTGATCCAGGATCAACTTCCCCTTGTCCAGCTTCATCGTGATCTAAAATGGCAAACCTGATCTTAAATCAGCACTTCTACTCTGAGACCCTTTATACATGTTCTCTGTCATATACTTCTAACAGATCTCTGGCCTAGACTCCACATCTTGTGTGTGTTTGCGTCTCGGATTTTTCTTTACACCAGTAAACGTAATGACTCAACGTCTGGGCTTTAATGTTATTTAGTCTGAATGAACGCAGCTCGCTTCATTTAGCCCAAATGAGCTCATGATGAAATCAATCTTCAAATGAGGTGAAGCTTGCACTTCCATTGGATCTCCATCAATCTAACTCCCAATCTAAAATCTTAAGAAAATGATTCACGTGGGCACTCTTATCCGCATCTAAGATTATGCTCTGTTGCTCTGTGTATAGACTCATTCACTCCTAATGAATAACACTGCGATAAGGGTGTGTGGTTGTATAACTACCTCTGCCACTTGTTCGCTGCTCTCGGTCCCTGAAGACCTAACCTGGATTCTTTTAGGCTGGTTCAACCTTACTCTGTTTCTCATTCAGCTTAGCTGCTGGCATGGCGGTCAGTGACACAGGAGGGAGATTTCTATAAAGAACTCAATTCACACCCCTCACCAGAATGTGGCCCCTTTTCCATGGCTGAGAATTTTCTTTGAAACTCTTAGTGTCTCCATTGACTAGAGACATCGGAAGATAGGAGGAATCATCGGTGCCTTTTCCTCATTGTGAATGGCAAATGAAAGCTCACAGGAAAAGAGATTCCATAGTTTTTGAGTGCAAGATGTTTTGTAATCCAGGTGTCTGTTTCTGGTGAGCACTTAATAACAAAGAAAACGAACATCGCCTTTACGCCAGATACTAAGGTGCAGTGGTTATGTGCTTGATGCGCCCCCCCCCCAGGTCAACCTGTTTCTAGTAGCCCTTTCCTGCAATCAAATGACCTTGTGGCCTCAAGGGTGGAATGTTATTAATATTTTTCATAATTTCATAATTAACATAATTGTTTTAGAACGTGGACATTTCGGTGTTTCTATGTCAAACCGTTTTGTTATATTTCAGTCTTCTGTGATGTATGTAAAGTGCAAACTCAAACTGAATACATTTCAACTCTCAATCTGACAAGATACAGGTGTCTATAGGTGCTAAAGATCCTAGTTCGATCCCGGGCTCTGTCACGACCGGGAGACCCATGAGGCGGCGCACAATTGGCTCAGCGTCATCTGGGTTAGGGGAGGGGTTGTCCTTGTCCCATCGCGCTCTAGCAACTCTTGTGGCGGGCCGTGCTCATGCACGCTGAGTCCGTATGGGAGTTGCAGCGATGGGACAAGACTAACTACCAATTGGGGGAGAAAACGGGGTAAAAAGTACAAAATTTATTAATTAATGAAAAATAAATGTTTTGCGATCAACTAGGAATCCTGTGTTGATCGACCAGTCGATTGGTGACCACTGTCCTAAAGCATAAGTGCCTACAGTTAAATTGCTTTACCGGTTGTAGGATTCTGTCTGTCACAATGGGGAAAGGATGGAATGTCTGGATTGAGAATTCTTTACATTTAGCAGATAAGCCAGTTATAGGTCATTGTCAATAAAACATTACAATAAGGTGCAGAGTGTATGATTTGCCTGTAGGGGGGGATGGAGACCCCAAGCTCCACTAAAATCATTGACAACTGCATGGCGTTTTTAAATCATTCTTAAATAAATATGAACTATTTTTTTGTAATACCATCACGTTTTGAAGAGCATAGTCAGAACTACAGATTTTCGATTATTCCATGCAAAACGATTGTGCACATTTACCTCTAGGTCTCTCATCAGCGTAATACAGCAAGTAACTGCATGCTTTCATGATCAGCAAACATCAATAATTGGTCATGTAAATTCAAAGGGTAATCTCACGATAGCTCTCAGTATTGGCCCCCATTAATTGGATATTTGAGTGATATAAAATAAAAGTGAACCATACCTGACAAGTATGAGTGGTTTTAGTTAATTTCCCATCCTTTGTGGGATCTGCCTGTCAAGCAGCAGAAGGGGGCATTTGCCGATTTATTTTGCAAGCTACCGGTAGAAAGTTTGTACAGTTGGCTAAACATAATGTGGTAAGTAGACCTAATGTATTCCAACCAATGTACTGTACCTACCTAGTGAAGTTAGCAAACACTTTCCCCTTTTCAACTTTGTGAGTGTTTAATCCCGATTGCTGCTGACAGACATGATAGCCTACATTGATTGATGGACCATATCAAATGGCTAATAACAGATCACATATGGCTAGTTAACAAGCTAACCTAGATAAAGTAGATGGCTATATTTTCTTGCCATCCGTAGTGGTGATGACACTAGTCTGACTGACAACTTTACCAGGACAAGGACTTTCCAATGTCAAGCTCTTTCCAAAAGCCTAACCTCTGATGAAGCAAGCTAAATGACACGTTAGCTAGCTAGCTACATGCCAAATGGATCGGCTACCCTCACGTATCTGAAACTACATGATCAATTGATGTTTACTGATCATGAAAAGCATGCAGTTACTTGATAGAGTAGGAGCTTTGCTATCACAGACTGGAACATGTTCCGGGATTCTTCCGATAACATTGAGGAATACACCACATCAGTCACTGGCTTTATCAAAAGGTGCATTGAGGACGTCGTCCCCACAGTGACTGTACGTACATACCCCAACCAGAAGCCATGGATTACAGGCAACATTCACACTGAGCTAAAGGGTAGAGCTTCCGCTTTCAAGGTGCGGGACTCTAACCCGGAAGCTTTCAAGAAATCCCGCTATGCCCTTCGACGAACCATCAAACAGGCAAAGTGTCAATACAGGGCTAAGATTGAATCATACTACACTGGCTCCGACTCTCGTCGGATGTGGCAGGGCTTGCAAACTATTACAGACTACAAAGGGAAGCACAGCCGCGAGCTTCCCAGTGACACGGGCCTACCAGACGAGATAAATCACTTCTATGCTCGCTTCGAGGCAAGCAACCCTGAGGCATGCATGAGAGCATCAGCTGTTCCGGACAACTGTGTGATCACGCTCTCCATAGCCGACGTGAGGAAGACCTTTAAACAGGTCAACATACACAAGGCTGCGGGGCCAGACGGATTACCAGGACGTGTGCTCCGGGCATGTGCTGACCAACTGGCAGGTGTCTTCACTGACATTTTCAACATGTCCCTGATTGAGTCTGTAATACCAACATGCTTCAAGCAGACCACCATAGTCCCTGTGCCCAAGAACACAAAGGCAACCTGCCTAAATGACTACAGACCCATAGCACTCACGACCGTAGCCATAAAGTGCTTTGAAAGGCTGGTAATGGCTTACATCAACACCATTATCCCAGAAACCCTAGACCCACTCCAATTTGCATACCGCCCAAACAGATCCACAGATGATGCAATCTCTATTGCACTCCACACTGCCCTTTCCCACCTGGACAAAAGGACTTCCTGACAGGCTGCCCCCAGGTGGTGAGGGTAGGTAGCAACACATCTGCCATGCTGATCCTCAACACTGGAGCTCCCCAGGGGTGTGTGCTCAGTCCTCTACTGTGTTCCCTGTTCACCCACGACTGTTCACCCACAACTGCATGGCCAGACACAACACCATCATTAAGTTTGCTGACGACACAACAGTGGTAGGCCTGATAACCGACAATGACGAGACAGCCTATAGGGAGGAGGTCAGAGACCTGGCCGGGTGGTGCCAGAATAACAACCTATCCCTCAATGTAACCAAGACTAAGGAGATGATTGTGGACAACAGGAAAGGAGCACCGAGCACGTCCCCATTCTCATCGACGGGGCTGTAGTGGAGCAGGTTGAGAGATTCAAATTCCTTGGTTTCCTCATCAACAACAAACTAGATTCATCCAAACACACCAAGACAGTCGTGAAGAGGGCACGACAAAGCCGATTCCCCCTCAGGAAACTAAAAAGATTTGGCACGGGTCCTGAGATCGTCAAAAGGTTCTACAGTTGCAACATCGAGAGCATCCTGACCGGTTGCAACCCTGCCTGGTACGGCAATTGCTCGGCCTCCGGCCGCAAGGCACTTCAGAGGGTAGTTCGTACGGCCCAGTACATCACTGGGGCAAAGCTGCTTGCCATCCAGGACCTCTACACCAGGCGGTGTCAAAGGATGGCCCTAAAAATTGTCAAAGACCCCAGCCACCCCAGTCATAGACTGTTCTCTCTACTATCGCATGGCAAGTGGTACCGGAGTGCCAAGACTAGGACAAAAAGGCTTCTCAACAGTTTTTACCCCCAAGCCGTAAGACTCCTGACCAGGTTACCCGGAATATGGTTACCCGGAATATTTGCATTGTGTGCCCCCCTCGCAACCCCTCTTTTACGCTGCTGCTACTCTCTGTTTATCTTATACAGTGCTTTGCGAAAGTATTCGGCCCCCTTGAACTTTGCAACCTTTTGCCACATTTCAGGCTTCAAACATACAGATATAAAACTGTATTTTTTTGTGAAGAATCAACAACAAGTGGGACACAATCATGAAGTGGAACGACATTTATTGGATATTTCAAACTTTTTTAACAAATCAAAAACTATCTGCATTGTGTCCTACCACCTGCCAACCCCTCTTTTTACGCTTTTGCTCTCTTCATCATATATGCACAGTCACTTTAACGATACCTACATGTACATACTACCTCAATAAGCCTGACTAACAGGTGTCTGTATATAGCTTGCTACTCTTTTTTCAAATGTCTTTCTACTGTTGTTTTATTTCTTTACTTACACACACACACACACACACACACACACACACACACACACACACACACACACACACACACACACACACACACACACACACACACACACACACACACACACACACACACACACACACACACACACACATATTTTTTTGGCACCATTGGTTAGAGCCTGTACGTAAGCCTTTAACTGTAAGGTTTACACCTGTTGTATTTGGCGCACGTGACAAATAAACTTTGATTTGATTAGAGCTAAATGTGGAATAATCGTAAATGTATAGTTCTGACTATGCTCTTGAAGAGGTGATGATATTAATACGAAATAGTTGTAACATTTACTAAACCATCCCATCAAAACGGCACGTTGTTGTCAATGGTTTTAGCAGAGCTGCGGCGTCTCCTTGCACCCCAGCAGCCAAATCGAATGCTCTGCACCGTATTGTGACGTTTTAGTGATAACGACCTATATCAACATTCCACCTTATTTTCAAAGGCCTCACACACATTCAAAACAACTCTATGTATGTGTCCCAAATGCACATGATTCTTTATATAGTGCATTAATTTTGGTCAAAAGTATTGCACTATGTAGGGAATAGGGTGCCATTTGAGACGCAATGGATTGCTTTACAATACAGCGCTGTAGAGATTCTATCTATATTTAGCCTTTTCTTTTCCAGTTGAATTAAATGGATGAGTTATTGTTGTATGTTTAACATAATTCCATTTTCATTTTTCTTGATTGAGATGAATTTCTACTGATTACGGTTAGCCCACTGTTGGGCTTTGACAATGCTCTTGGCATGTAATGTGTGGACACATATATTGATTTGTTGCCAGCTGAAAGCTCCTGTAGCCTTGGTCAGTGTTTGAGCTCAGAACCCGATGATGGTTTGTTCAAACACCTCATGTTGTTGGGGCCCTTGCCCCTGTCATGTTACCTCTTTGTCCTGAACATTTTTTTGTAATAAATGTCTCAAATCAACTATTGTTTGTCACATGCTTCGTAAACAACAGGTGTAGACTAACAGTGAAAGGCTTACCTATGGGTCCTTCCCAATAATGCAGAGAGAAAGAAATTAGAGAGATACTAGAAAAGTAAAACGCGTAATAATAAAGCGAAGAATAAATACACAATGGGCAATGATCAAATCAAATCCAGCTTTATTTATACAGCACGTTTCAGACATGGAACACAATGTGCGTTACAGGGAGAAAAAAAACGAATGAAAACAATGAAAATAAAACTGAAATATTTACTACACAACTAACATAAGATGATCAAAAACAAAAGAATAACAATAAAAATTGAACGACTCAAAAGCACCTGAAGGAATGCGAAGCTAAAAAGATATTCCAGAGGCTGGGGGCATGGTAACTAAAGGCTGCCTCTCCATGCCTCTTGGTCTTACGCTTTGGGATAGTTAAAAAGGCCAGTGCCGGAGGACCAGAGGAACCTGACATGTATTGGGGTACACCATCGTGGATTAATTTAAAAACCAATTAGTTTAAAAACCCATCTTAAAATGTATTCTAAAACTCACAGGCAGCCAGTGCCGAGGCCTTAAAACCTGTGTAATATGTGCTCCCCGTCTGGTCTTGGTCAGTAGCCGACCAAAACCAAATAACAGCTGGGATTTTTACCTGGTGTTTTATCTTTATTCCAAGTCATTTAAAACGTGGCCATATACACGGGGTACCAGTACCGAGTTGATGTGCAGCATTACGAGGTAATTGAGGTACAGTTATACAGTACATATAACTAGGAATAATGTGACAGATAATAAAACAATAGCAGCAGCGTATGTGATGAGATGAGACAAAAATGTGAGTACGAAAAAGGGTCAGTGCAGATAGTCTTAAGGCCTGGGGGTAGAAGCTCTTCAGGGTCCTGTTGGTTCCAGACTTGGTGCATCGGTACCGCTTGCCGTGCGGTTGCAGAGCAGTCTATGACTTGGGTGGCTGGAGTCTTTTTAGGACCTTCTTCTGACACCGCCTGGTATAGAGGTCCTGGATGGCAGGGAACTCAGCCCCAGTAATGTACCAGGCTGTACACACTACCCTCTGTCTTGCCTTGCGGTCAGATGCCAAGAAGTTGCCACACCAAGCGGTGATGCAGACAGTTAATATGCTCTCTCCTGAGGCTTGAAGCTTTCGACCCGCTCCACTAGAGTCCCATCAATGTGAAGGGGGGCGTGCTCGGCCCTCGATTTCCTATAGTCCACGATCAGCTCCTTTGTCTTGCTGACGTTGAGGGAGATGTTGTTGTTCTGGTACCACACTGCCAGGTTTCTGACCTCTATAGGCTGACCTCTTACAACCCTATAGGCTGTCTCATCGTCATCGGAGATCAAGCCTACCACCGTCATCACATCGGCAAACTTTATGATGGGGTTGAAGTTATGTGCGGCCATGTAGTCTTGAGTGAACCGGGAGTAAAGGAGGGGACTAAGTGTTGAGGGTCAGCATGGCGGATGCATTTTTACCTACCCTCATCAACTGGGGGGCGCCCTGTCAGGAAGTCCAGGGTCCAGTTACAGAGGGAGTTGTTCAGTCCCAGGGTCTTTAACTTAGAGATGAGCTTGGAGGGCAGTATGGTGTTGAACACTGAGCTGTAGTCAATGAACAGCATTCTCACATAGGTGTTCCTCTTGTCCATGTGGGAAAGGGCAGTGTGGAGTGCAATAGATGTTGCGTAATCTGTGGATCTGTTGAGGCAGTTTGCGAATTGGAGTGGGTCCAGGGTGTTTTTTTGTTTTTTTTTCCATTTAAAATATATATATATTTCACCTTTATTTAACCAGGTAGGCTTGTTGAGAACAAGTTCTCATTTGCAACTGCGACCTGGCCAAGATAAAGCATAGCAATTCGACTCATACAACAACACAGAGTTACACATGGAATTAACAAAACATACAGTCAATAATACAGTAGAACAAAAGAAAACAAAACGTCTATATACAGTGAGTGCAAATGAGGTAAGTTAAGGCAATAAATAGGCCATGGTCACGAAGTAATTACAATATAGCAATTAAACACTGGAATGGTAGATGTGCAGAAGATGAATGTGCAAGTAGAGATACTTGGGTACAAAGGAGCAAAATAAATAAATAAATACAGTATGGGGATGAGGTAGGTAGATAGATGGGCTGTTTACAGATGGGCTATGTACAGGTGCAGTGATCTGTGAGCTGCTCTGACAGCTGGTGCTTAAAGCTAGTGAGGGAGATAAGAGTCTCCAGCTTCAGAGATTATTGCAGTTTGTTCCAGTCATTGGCAGCAGAGAACTGTAAGGAAAGACGACCAAAGGAGGAATTGGCTTTGGGGGTGACCAGTGAGATATACCTGCTGGAGCGTGTGGTACGAGTGGGTGCTGCTATGGTGACCAGTGAGTTGACATAATGCGGGACTTTACCTAGCAGAGACTTGTAGATAACCTGTAGCCAGTGGGTTTGGCGACGAGTATGAAGCGAGGGCCAACCAACGAGAGCGTACAGGTCGCAATGGTGTGTAGTGTATGGGGCTTTGGTGACAAAATGGATGGCACTGTGATAGACTGCATCCAGTTTGTTGTGTAGAGTGTTGGAGGCCATTTTATAGATGATGTCACCGAAGTCGAGGATCGGTAGGATGGTCAGTTTTACGAGGGTATGTTTGGCAGCATGAGTGAAGGATGCTTTGATGCGATATAGGAAGCTGATTCTAGATTTAATTTTGGAATGGAGATGTGAGAGATGTGAGTCTGATGTGAGTCTGGAAGGAGAGTTTACAGTCTAGCCAGACACCCAGGTATTTGTAGTTGTCCACGTATCCTAAGTCAGAGCCTGGGGTGAAGTCTGGGGTGATGGTGTTGATATGAGCCATGACTAGCCTTTCAAAGCATTTGACGGCTACAGATTCAAGTGCTACAGGGCTATAGTCATTTAGATAGGTTACCTCTGTGTTCTTGGGCATAGGGACTATGGTGATCTGCTTGAAACATGTAGGTATTACAGACTGTGTCAGTGAGAGGTTGAGCTGGTGGCATATCAGGATATTTTATAAGCGTCCGGAGTAGTGTCCCGCTCCTTTAAAGCAGCAGCTCTAGCTTAGCTCAGTGCGGATGTTGCCTGTAATCCATGGCTTCTGGTTGGGATATTATGTATGGTCCCTGTGGGGACGATGTCGTCGATGCACTTATTAAGGAAGCCGGTGACTGATGTGGTAAACTCCTCAATGCCATTGGATGAATCCCCGGAACATATTCATGTCCGCTCAAGTGAAACAGTCCTGTAGCTTAGCATCCGCTTTATCGGACCACTTCCGTATTGAGCGCTTCACTGGTACTTCCTGTTTCAGGTTTAGCTTTGTAAGCAGGAATCAGGAAGATCGAGTTATGATCAGATTTGCCAAATGCAGGGGAAGGGAGAGCTTTGTATGTGAAAAATATAGTTAAACTCTCTTGGTAAATAGTGTGGTCTACAGCTTATCATGAGGTATTCTAACTCAGGCGAGTAGAACCTCGAGACTTTCTTTATATTAGAGATTGCGCACCGGCTGTTGTTAACAAAGAGACACACACCTCCTCCCTTGACTTTACCCGATGCTGCCGTTCTGTCTTGCCGATGCATAGAAAAATCAGCTAGTATATTATCCATGTCCTTGTTCAACAGACTCCATGAAACATAGCACATTACAGTTCTTCAGGTCCCGTTGATAGGATAGTCTCGAATAGAGCCTGTCCAGTTTGTTCTCCGGTGTTTGTATGTTCGGCACTAAAATGGAGGGTAAAAGGCGCTTTATGTACTCGCCGACTTAGTTTTTCCGCCAGGGTTCCCACAGGTCGGCCTCTCTTACACTCTCTGCCTTTTTCTTTTCTGAGCCTCGACGATTAGGGCCTGGCCCGGGGTGAGCAGTATGCATAGCCGCGGGAAGTAGGGGTGCTGAGGGTGCTGCAGCCCTTCCTGAAAAATCGGGAATAAAAATAAATACAAAATATTACTGATCGCTGTTCTGATGTCCAGAAGCTCTTTTTGGTCATGGGGAAACGATGCTGGAAACATTATGTACAAAAAAACATTAAGACCAGTGCAATAATTAAAAAAAAAATTGAAGAATTGGTCAGGAGCCCATAAAATGCGCCTTTATAGACTCTGCAGTTCTGCCTGTTGTCTTTTGTTTTGTTCAACTCTCCATGTGGCCAACAACAAAAAATGATGTTCCAGCTCGTTCATGAGTAAAATTGAAATACATGGGAAAGTCAGCATGTTATCAACTTAGATCTATCCATAACTTAGTCTCCATAATGCCTTTTTCCCCCTTCTTTTGTTTCTGTCTTTAGGGAAATCTCATTGAGACCTAGTTCTCGATCACAAGTGAGCACAGACCAATACACACACAACGAAAGAAATACACACATTAAATACAAAATACACACATTAAGGAAGAGCCAATCCATCAAAGCATCCTGGCAAAGTTTGATGTGGTCCATCGCATTCACTGTAAAGTGGCTAAACAACAAATAATCTCTGCATTTTGTAATGCTGTATCGGCCTGGGGAGACTTGATTTAGCATCTCTGGATTAGATGCTGTCCCCACCCCACCATAATTCTCTATTAGCTGTTTACAAGACAAGGATAATTGCTGAACATAGCACAGACTTTTCCCGTTTGAAGGAATCTTCCAATATTCCTACCGGGATTTCTGGAAAACCTGGCAACCCAACCTGCAATCACATTATGCTGGCTTGCAAATTGATGTTTAATTCCTAATTGCATCCAGCTAGAGTCAGGATATCTAACAGTTTTTGTTATTTCCTTTCAATTAAGACCTTCATTTATCAATCAGGTTCAAGGGAGGAGCGAATATCCACAGGCGCTCGGTCCTCCGTGGAACGAGATTGATACATTTCAACTGGAACAACCATTTCAGTAACGGGTGCAAAAAACATCAAACTAAATGAATGGATTAGTTTAAAAAGCACAAGGTTTAATCAATCAATCACTCAACGTACATGCAGAAACATATTTTTCTTAATCAACCTGCAGTAGAGCATGCTGGGAAAAAAAGTAAATTGTTATCATAACTTTAAAAAGTCAGTACCACCTAAACATTTTAAGTAAAAATTACTTTTACTTGATTTTCAGTTCAACTTAATATAAGTATTTGAGTTAAAAATGCCTTGGGGTTTAGTGTGTGTGTGTGTGTGTGTGTGTGTGTGTGTGTGTGTGTGTGTGTGTGTGTGTGTGTGTGTGTGTGTGTGTGTGTGTGTGTGTGTGTGTGTGTGTGTGTGTGTGTGTGTGTGTGTGTGTGTGTGTGTGTGTGTGTGTGTGTGTGCAGGATTATGTCTGATGTCTGCTGGGAATGTCCTGTCAACTGTGGAGGAAACAACACATTAACTGTGGCAGTTGTCATGGAAACTGGTGAAGGAGCACAAAAATAGCAAATATAAGACAGTCGCCTGTCGCTTGTTATGTCACTGTCGTCAGTTCATCAATTATGTCATCTCTATTACATTGTTATAAACTCATTTTGTAAAACTGTCTTGTTTACACTGAAATAATGGCTTCACATAATCATGGTAACCATAGTCATGATCCTCAACATCAAATGTGTCTTTTCTTGAGCATTCGTTTCCCCCTTTCCTCGTCTCACTTCCATATTTCTTTATCCTTCTTTCCTGTTGTCGTTCACACGTACATCAGGTTACCTGTCTGTTGTGCTCTGCATAACTACACGGAGGAGTGAAGTTATTCTGTCAGCTTGTATATGCGGGGTGCGAAAAATAAAATGCCCTGTCTTCGTGTGTTGTTTATGGTCATTTTCCCTTCGAAAGGCTTGCCGCCGCAGAGAGCCAGGGGTCGCTGGCTCTCTGCGGGGGTCACCGGCTTCAGGGGTCACCGGCTCTCTGCGGGGGTCACCGGCTTCAGGGGTCACCGGCTTCAGGAGCAACGCAGGGAAACACTGCCTTTTCATTTCAAAGACGATTGAAATTAGTAGCTGAGGTCGACGGCATTATTATCATTGTAATTATCAGCCACTCACCGTTGAGCACAGGCCTGTCATTACAAAGTTATCACGTGAGCTGCGGCTGAAAGAGAGTGACTATTGGTGTGTAGGATTAACCTAGTCAGTTCATTTATTAATGCAAAGAAGCAGAACTAAGACTGGTTAAGCTCTCGTGATCGGTTGAGGGATGACAGCGCACCTGCTTCTGAAACCTGGAAAATAAACGGATAAATGGCATGTGTAAATAAGCAAATGTTAAATAAAATAAATGCATGTGTAAATATAAAGGGATTTGAACAGGCATGGCAGTGTAGGGTGCCAGTCAAGTCATGGTGTCATTAATTGCCACTGCCGGCAAAGCACAGTAAATGAGCACTGACTGTAGATCAGGTTGTCCTGTGGTGCAGCACGAAGTTCACATCATTAGTCTCTCTCACTCACTCACTCACTCACTCACGCACACACACACACACACACACACATAGATGATGAGTCATAATGCTTTCAACTTTGAGTTCGGCATTTGACTAGAGTTTGATGTAGTCTGTTGATTTTGAAGAAGACGAGACACATGGATATTCTTTCTCTCCCTGACTGTGAAAAGACGCCGTGTGGCTGGGTCATTTATATTCCTCACACGGTATCCTGACCCCCAGTCTCGCAGCCGTCCCAGCATGCTCCTCCAGTCCAGATAACCATTGAATTAATGTCCAGGTAGGAGCTCTGCCGTGGGTTGCCTAGGAACCCTGCGTTTGGCGAAGCAAGCGACCTGCTGATAGGGAGATAACAGTGTCCCTGATAACGTCTCAGCGCCAATGATGGCCTGGTGCTTATCGCACTGCCGTCAAAAAAGTGTCAGCGACTAGCTCCCAAACAGGAACTCGAGCTTACAAGAAACTGCAGGGAGCGCACGACTTCGGCTTTCCTACGAAAGTTGTAAAAGATGATGTTTCACCCTCAGAGTAACAATCCTAAAGCCCTGTACTGTTGTCATTGCTTTGGCAAGTTAGTTAACCCTTTCCCAGAACTCCATTCTCCTCATATGTCTGTCACTGCAGTACATGATCTGTTTGATGACAGTGTGTGTATGCTGTACGTGTGTTCCCTTCTAGACGGAGTGTTTGGAAGGTGCCTGGAGTTACCCGGTGCGGACCTGTACACCTACGATGCCTCCGCCTCTGCTCTATGGCGCCTCAGGACTCTCCTACAGAAATTGGCCCACAAAGGTGCGTTCTGTTTGTCCGCCTGCGTGCCTGCTTGTCTCTCTGTCTGTCTTTGTGTGTGTGTGTGTGTGTGTCTGTTTGGTCTGTTCGTCCTTCCAGACGTTATAATTATGTGAAAGCAAGCCCAACGTTCAAGCTGCAAATGTGGCAAAGAGGTAAAGTACAGGTAATATACCAAATACAGGCCATTGTTGAGCCCTGATCATATAACGGCACCAGGAATCTAATTGGCTTGTATGATTGAAGGACATTTGGTGCTAATTACGTGGATGAGTGACGGTGCTGCATGTGGCGTAATTGCATTAGACGGCCTCTCCTGCTCCATTAATGGGAGCACGGCAGCTAATGTGCTTGTTGAACAGGGTAGATACGGGAGAACAGGACACAAAACAGGCCCAGGGATGTCCTCAAACAACAGGAGAGAGAACACAGTTGAAACATCTCCAAATGGATCTCCATTTTTGCCGATTTGGATCGCCAGGATCTTGGCATTACTTCGTTCTCTAGATATTACTCCGGTGTACAGTATGTCTCCCTCTTTCATATGTCTCTGTCAACCTGTTTTCCAGATGACGCTACTCCATGTGTGGGTTGTACAGTTGTATTGGTTGATCCCTCTCTCTCTCTCTCTCTCTCTCTCTCTCTCTCTCTCTCTCTCTCTCTCTCTCTCTCTCTCTCTCTCTCTCTCTCTCTCTCTCTCTCTCTCTCTCTCTCACACACACACACACACACACTCTCTCTCTCTCTCTCTCTCTCACTCTCACTCACACACACACACTTCTCTTTCTCTCTCTAACTTTCTCTCTCTCTCTCTCTCTCTCTCTCTCTCTCTCTCTCTCTCTCTCTCTCTCTCTCTCTCTCTCTCTCTCTCTCTCTCTCTCTCTCTCTCTCTCTCTCTCTCTCTCTCTCTCTCTCTCTCTCTCTCTCTCTCTCTCTCTCTCTCTCTCTCTCTCTCTCTCTCTCACACACACACACACACTTTCCTTCTCTCTCTAATGTTCTTCCGCTGTCTGTCATGGGTGGCACATGGAAGTGACCAATAGTTTGGTGCCTCCAGCCAGGACCAGAGAAGCCTTTTAATTGACACAGTGTAATAACACAAATGGATTCACTAGGCCAGTCAGTTCACACTCTCTAGCGGAAGTCTATCCAATGGAACTAAATAAAGGAAAGTGTTAGACAGTTGATTGTTTAGGTTTAGCATTTATGTTTTACCAAAATAAATATATGCTTTAATTCATGAATGTTTTAAATTAATCAAATTAAAACTAGATATGTAATTTCATGTCTCGTTCACATTTATGCAACATTTATAACATCCAATATCATTATCCTCTGTTAGTCCTGTAGCCAGATTTCATCAAAAGCATCTGCAACTACAGGCTGTCACAGCAGAGGGCAGCAAATACCTTCAGCACTAACCTCTCCCAGCTAATTGGCTTTACAGGCCACTCTAAGCGTAGCCTTTTTATAACAGGCGTAAACAACTGTAGAAAACCATTTTGAAAAAGCATTTGAAAAAGCGTGCATCCATAGGAAATGACAAACGCAGTAATGAATATTAGGAACCGTGTGAGACCACAGCATTTGTTGTAATGACTTCTCTGAAATAAACGGATGAGACTGAGGAGGATGAGAGGGCGGATGAGAGGGTGGACGAGAGTCCGTTTGTTCAAGCTCTATATCCAGGTGTTAATATCTCTGGAATCTCTGTTGCCGGGAGACGTTTGTCTGTGTCTGACTGACGTTGTGTTCAAATGCAGACGGAAAGACAGGAGACCTGACGTCACCCCTCCATCACACACTTTCGATGGCTCTCGAGTTCCAGTCTCGGGTTCCAGTTCAACCCGGCTCAGTTTTGCTTGCGCTCTGCCTCTTGGAAACATATCTAAAGACTGAGTGGCGTTCTCTTCAGACGAGTCAGTCTACGCTTTGTTGTGTCTTGGGTCTTATCGGCTTAGCATGGCTCCTTATTGAAGTGTCTGTCATCTTTGAGATGTTTAGTTCAGCTCCCCTGTTGAAGAGCAGACAGAGTGATTGAGACTATTGTACTGTAACCTAAATGGAGTAGAAGAAAAGATGGGGGGGGGGGGAATTCAATTGCATCGATTTGCAATAAACTTTATTTTGCATCGGAGTCACTGTAGACGAAATCATGCAATCTAATCTCTGCACACAACACCCAATGTCATTAGATCAATAGAAATTGACCCCGGCACAAAAAGGGTTTATTTTGTCTTCGTGTTCCTTGCTTTGTTTGGCTGTATCCCTACTTGGAAGGAGCATTGTCGGCTATTACATTTTCCACATACCGCCTTGGAGTGCAAGACACTGTCATCCACTGCAAATGACTTTTATATTAGACTGCACCGATGGCGCTGTGTGCCGAGGCGACTTTGGGATTCACAAAGTGCAAACACAGTGTGTCCGTACTTCATATAGCAAAACTGCAAAGCCTTCAAGGCGTTTGGTTCAAGGTCTCTCCGTGTGTGTGTGTGTGTGTGTGTGTGTGTGTGTGTGTGTGTGTGTGTGTGTGTGTGTGTGTGTGTGTGTGTGTGTGTGTGTGTGTGTGTGTGTGTGTGCGTGTGCGTGTCAACCTGATCTACAGACAACCTGATCTACAGACAACCTGATCTACAGACAACCTGATCTGTGACTAGAAGCTTTGCTAAGCAAGGCTAAGTGATAGGTGAAATCCACAGTGACGACAAAATTGACTACAACCACTTAAAGTCAAATGTGAAGTGTGTGAGAGGAGGAGAAGCATATATTCTTTTAGAGCCAGGGAGCGTTACCACTTAACCACAGGCTCTGGCTATCTGTAATAACGACTAGGGTCCCTGCTCTACAGTTGGTTGACCCTTCAGCATCACCTTGATCCATGTGCAAAGCAGAGTGAGTTTTCACTTCCTCTCAAGGCAAGCAAATTAAGATAATGCATTGTGACATTTGCATCGGATCATCTAGTCAGGGAGATGCAATGAGTACACACAGACCGTATTTCATTTCAGCACCACTGATCTTCCTCCTCTCCGGAGGTTCCATGTACTTAGGGTATATGTGTGTCTTTGTGTTGAGGTTTATCTTCCACAACAGCAAAACATTACAACCAGACCTGGGTTCAAATCCCATTTGAACTCTTTCAAATGCTTTTATAATTAGAATTTAGCCTGCCTGTAGTTCCGGATGGGTGGGTTTCGCAGTTCTGTGCCTATACTATAGGTTCCATTGCGCCAGGCAAGCTCAATCAAACCCAGCGAAAGCATTTGAAATGACTTCAAATATCATTTGAACCCAGCTTTGCATACGATATGTCATTTCTCACCCACACTCTGTTACACATACATTACATACAGTTTACTGTCAAAGATGTATACATATACACAGACTCACAAATGTCGGCTACATAAGCTATTTTACAGCTAAGCTAATAGTGCCAGCTGTATTTTGTGTTAAAGATTTTAGATCTGGTACGGGTATGGGAATATTGGGTATAAAATGAGAGCACCTCTTGAGTCAGAACATGGTTGGACTGGTACTGGTTGGACTGTTCTCAGTCCACAGTTGATTGGAGCACACCGTGTGGGTTTCTATAAATGGGAATGCCAACTGCTGCAACAGTGCTCTGATGAGTGCTATTGGGTGATTCTCATCAAACCAGTTCTAAACACGTCTGTAGCTGATTTTGTTACAAAACGTGCAATCGTCATTCTCAAGACGTAAGATTGAAATTTTTTGGCAACGTGTCTTATTTTCTATCAGTTTTGCATTTTCGCCAGATTTAAATCATCAGGTCATTTTATACAATCTTGCTTTAGAAAAGCCCAAGTTATTTGAATACAACACAAAATATGTTACTGTAGTTTGTCCATAAATAATCCAAATTGTATAGTAGCTCAAGTTTACATTAAACTATAATATGTATTACGTAAAAACACAGTGTCTTTGGATGTGTCTAATTACCGTAAATTATTTTTCAAGGTCCTGTAAAAACGACAGTTTTCTTTTATAAATACCTTTTTATTTCCCCATAATATATCATCTAGAGGAGTAGTCCTTAGGTGAGCACAAGTTAAGATAATTATAAGGTCATTTATTCGCTTATATGCCTTCAGAATGAGGTTCTTATTCTCAAACACCCCCATTTACCCCACTTGGCCTTCTCATTACCGAAACGGCTTAAAAAGCTCAAATTGGGAAAAAGTCAGAGAACCATTACCTTACCAACATGGAGGCATAAATTGACTTTAGTGATGTTTTCAAATGCTTGCACGTCTCGTAATGTCTGTCTCCTATCATTTACAGATTGAGCTAGGGGCCTCTCAGTACCGAAACCCACATTTGTCATTACCACGTCATTTTTGGGTAATTAGAACCTTCATTTCGGTAATGATAATAAGCTCATTCTAGTGTATAGTCCCTGGGTATGCTGTGCTTTTTATTTATTTACTAGGACTGCTCCTTAAACCTATTGTATAGATCTTTGGTAATACGGTTATTTGATTAAGTAGGGTTGTCAATAAATATGGGTTGCATAAACCCCATTTAACAAAATCGGCAGTTTGTGTTTCAGAGCAACCCCACCACTTAAAGGAGGATATCCTTCATGTTGACATGTGCACCTTTCCCGAAACCCACATTTCGCATGACCACCACACTGTTGTTTGATATCCCAAGACAGTTGTTGGCCCATATGTGATTTTTTTTTTCATATTGGCATATTGTGCTGTGCCATTTGCCCAAAGGATCCCATTGAATCCATAAATACACACAAACCACACATAGCCATGTCATAATACACCGATATTACCTGTCAATGATTTATTCCCCCCAAAAAAGTCCACTTCTGACTTTTGAAAATGCATGTAATTACGGTACCTATAGTTCTGCTGAAATTGGTGTTATGCAGGTGAATGAGGACCCAAAAGCGACTTGGCGAAAACAGAGTCTTTAATCCAGTAAAGTAAATCTACAATCATAAAGCATAATTCCACTCGTAATGACGAGAACAGACTGGAGACTCGATCATGAACTGCAGGTTGCCTCAGGAAGGCACTTGAACGTAGCAGACTCAGACACCTGCTCACCACGCAGCATCTGAGGGAAACACGACACGACAGGGCGATACACAGACACAGCACGGTGAACAATAGACAAGGATCCGACAGGGCAGAAACGGAAAACAAGGGGAGAAATAGGGACTCTAATCAGGGAAAAAGATAGGGAACAGGTGTGGGAAGACTAAATGATTGATTAGGGGAATAGGAACAGCTGGGAGCAGGAACGGAACGATAGAGAGAAGAGAGAGAGGAAGGGAGAGAGAAAAAGGGGAACGAACCTAAAAAGACCAGCAGGGGGAAAACGAACAGAGGGAAAAGCAAAATGACAAGACAATAAGACAAAACATGACAGTACCCCCCCCCACTCACCGAGCGCCTCCTGGCGCACTCGAGGAGGAATCCTGGCGGCAACGGAGGAAATCATCAATAAGTGAACGGTCCAGCACGTCCCGAGACGGAACCCAACTCCTCTCCTCAGGACCGTAACCCTCCCAATCCACTAAGTATTGGTGACCCCGTCCCCGAGAACGCATGTCCATGATCCTACGTACCTTGTAAATAGGTGCTCTCTCGACAAGGACGGGAGGGGGGGGAGGGAAGATGAACGGGAGTGCGAAGAAAGGGCTTGACACAGGAGACATGGAAGACAGGATGGACGCGACGAAGATGTCGCGGAAGAAGCAGTCGCACAGCGACAGGATTGACGACCTGGGAGACACGGAACGGACCAATGAACCGCGGAGTCAACTTACGAGAAGCTGTCGTAAGAGGAAGGTTGCGAGTGGAAAGCCACACTCTCTGGCCGCAACAATACCTTGGACTCTTAATCCTACGTTTATTGGCGGCTCTCACAGTCTGTGCCCTGTAACGGCAAAGTGCAGACCTCACCCTCCTCCAGGTGCGCTCACAACGTTGGACAAACGCTTGAGCGGAGGGAACGCTGGACTCGGCAAGCTGGGATGAGAACAGAGGAGGCTGGTAACCCAGACTACTCTGAAACGGAGATAACCCGGTAGCAGACGAAGGAAGCGAGTTGTGAGCGTATTCTGCCCAGGGGAGCTGTTCTGCCCAAGACGCAGGGTTTCTGAAAGAAAGGCTGCATAGTATGCGACCAATCGTCTGATTGGCCCTCTCTGCTTGACCGTTAGACTGGGGATGAAACCCGGAAGAGAGACTGACGGACGCACCAATCAAACGACAGAACTCCCTCCAAAACTGTGACGTGAATTGCGGGCCTCTGTCTGAAACGGCGTCTAACGGGAGGCCATGAATTCTGAACACATTCTCGATGATGATTTGTGCCGTCTCCTTAGCGGAAGGAAGTTTAGCGAGGGGAATGAAATGTGCCGCCTTAGAGAACCTATCGACAACCGTAAGAATCACAGTCTTCCCCTCTAAAAGCAGACAAAGGCAGACCGGTAATGAAGTCTAGGGCGATGTGAGACCATGGTCGAGAAGGAATGGGGAGCGGTCTGAGACGACCGGCAGGAGGAGAGTTCCCTGACTTAGTCTGCGCGCAGTCCGAACAAGCAGCCACGAAACGGCGCGTGTCACGCTCCTGAGTCGGCCACCAAAAGCGCTGGCGAATAGACGCAAGAGTGCCTCGAACACCGGGATGACCAGCTAACTTGGCAGAGTGAGCCCACTGAAGAACAGCCAGACGAGTGGAAACAGGAACGAAAAGGAGGTTACTTTGAGGACAGAGCGCGCAGCGCGACGCAGTGTGCGTGAGTGCTTGCTTAACCTGTCTTTCAATTCCCCAGACTGTCAACCCGACAACACGCCCATAAGGAAGAATCCCCCCGGAGTCGGGATCCGGTAGAAGCCACAGAAGAACTAAACAGACGGGATAAGGCATCAGGCTTGGTGTTTTTGCTACCCGGACGGTAAGAAATCACAAACTCGAAACGAGCTTTAATCCAGTAAAGAAAAACAACGCCCAACGAGCTTGATCGGGCATTAAGTCGACACCTTTGGCAGAACGGATGTACAATCAAGGTTCTTATGGTCTGTCCAAACGACAAAGAGGAACGGACGCCCCAAAATCCAACCACTGTCGCCATTAAGATCGCCTGTCAGGGCTAATCTATGCGGATGGCGAGCAGTTCATCTCCGCCTGGTTACCCACATCATAGTTGCGTCTCAGATGGCGACAGGCGATGAGAAAAATAAGCATTAGAGATCAAATATCTTGCAAGGATGAACCTTATCAGTCAGACTGATGATGGAACATTGCTGCTGGGATCAGAATGATGCTCCCACGCCTTCATCCAAAGGTGTTCTGGGGTTGAGGTCAGGGCTCTGTGCAGCCCAGTCAAGTTCTTCAACACCGATCTCGGCAAACCATTTCTGCATGGACCTCACTTTGTGCATGGGGGCATTGTCAGGCTGAAACAGGAAAGGTCCTTCTCCAAACTGCTGCCATAAATTTGGAAGCACAGGATCATGTAGAATGTAATTGTATGCTGTAGTGTTAAGATTCCCCTTCACTGGAACTAAGGGACTTGGCCCAAACCATGAAAAACAGCCCCAGACCATTATTCCTCCTCCACCAAACTTTACAGTTGGAACTATGAATTGGGGCATATTTGTCCGTCGGACTGCTAGATGGTGAAGCGTGATTCATTACTCCAGAGAATGCCTTGCCACTGCTCCAGAGTCCAATGGCGGCAAGCTTTACACCACTCCAGCCGATGCTTGGAATTGTGCATAATGATCTTAGGCTTGTGTGTGGCTGCTAGGCCATGGAAACCCATTTCATGAAGCTCCAGACGAACAGTTCTTGATGACGAACGTTGCATCCAGAGGCAGTTTGGAACTTGGTAGTGTTGCAACCGAGGACAGACCATTTTTACACGCTTCAGGACTCGGCGGTCCCATTCTGTGAGCTTGTGTGGCCTACCACTTCGTGGCTGAGCCGTTGTTGCTCATAGATGTTTCCACTTCACAATAACAGCACTTACAGTTGACTGGGGCAGCTCTAGCAGGGCAGAAATTTGACGAACTGACTTGTTGGAAAGGTGGCATCCTATGACGGTGCCACGTTTAAAGTCACAGAGCTTTTCAGTAAAGCCAACATACTGCCAATGTTTGTTTATTTGAAATTGCATGCCTGTGTGTTCGATTTTATACACATGTCAGCAATGGGTGTGGCTGAAATAGCCGAATCCACTCATTTGAAGGGGTGTCCACATACTTGTGTATATATAGAGTATACATTACGAAATACATTTTAATAATTTAATTTTAAATATTTGTATTTTCATTGTTATGTTTAATTCAGGCCTGTTCATGAGGGGAGAAATGTTAAAACGTTTTAGAAATTGATTTGTTTATAACTTTTTTGTTGTTTTTGCCATAATAATAATTTTTGAGTTGGTAGTTTTAGAAATGGTGGTAAAATGCATAATATCTGATCAAAAAACATAATAGTAAATATGAAATAGATAAATACAGATTCTAATCTCAGTGATCCAAGAGGAAATTTTGATAAAAAATGTCATAAATATTATTTCCTCACAGTTATTCCCACATTTATCTGTGGCAAGACAAGGTAAGATATTTTTTGGGGACAATTACAAACAGACAATAGACAATTTCCTCAACAGTATACACATTGTAACAAAACTACTAAAGCAATATGAAACGTAACTGTGGAGGACTGCCAAGGAATCTTGTTTTGGGACATTACATTGAATAAGATGGCGTAAAAGATGATTCCTGTCTCCAAGTCTTGTTGTTTCATCTGCTTTCTTGATTTTAAATTAATAATACAAGTTTCAGGCTAATTAATTGAGATGATAAGACAGTTGTCAATCCATTTTGTTTTAAATCTTTGAATAATAAAATAATTGTAATTAATAATTATTTTATTATTCAAAGATTTAAAAAATGGATTGACAACTGTCTTATCATCTCAATTAATTAGCCTGAAACTTGTATTATTAATTTAAAATCAAGAAGGCAGATGAAACAACAAGACTTGGAGACAGGAACTAATGGCTTCTGAATATTTAGGAGGCCGCAGCCTCTCTCTCTCTCTCTCTCTCTCTCTCTCTCTCTCTCTCTCTCTCGCACCCCATAAAAACATAAAGCCAGCAGAAATATCTCGACTGGTCAAAGCCTCCTCTCCCGCCGCACTAATGGCTAGGTGCTAATTAACAGCTGCATTTAGCCGCAGACAGTGTTCTGGTTTTAACAAGCTAAAACTCTGAGGCACTAGGAGATTAAGCCTGACCTTTCTCTGGACCCAGACAGAGGCGTGTTGGCGTTATATTTAGCTCCACAGCACTGAGTATAATCAGCTGGTGGTAGCTAGTTTACTAAAAGGCAGCCAACCATGTACAGTAAATGTTGAGGCCTGCCTCCATCCCTTCCTGAGTCAGAATCATTGAACGGGGCAATCTGGGATTCAAACAACAACAGAACAACAATGAATGAATAAAACAAATTGATGTACCAATCCCAGATTGTCCGTTAAACTCCCACCTCTTTTTAGGCGCGAGCAGTGACTTCTCTCTCTACCTGTGGATAAAGCTGTCACAGTCAATCAAACCTGTGCCATCCGCCTTCTGTTCCCCAACAATCAGACTTTCTCTCACCACTGAACCCATTAACCAGGAGTAATTAAGCAGTAGATATTTTATGGGTCCTTATGGATTCAACTGGACCTGCCCCCCCCCATCTGTCCTGATGGCCCCATGATAACTACTACTGCACTAATGTATGGAACACTTAGGCTTGCTTCCCAAATGGCTTCGTACCCCCTATATACTGCACTACAAATAGTAGATGGGAGGATGTGTTGTGATGGGGCTGACGGTTGGGTTACGTTCGATAACACCTACCCTATACACTCCGTGGTCTATTCAGAGGTATCATGGGATACATCAGTGGCCAAGCTAATGAAGTCATATGTAGCCACAGTTGGGGAACTATTCCTGGCCTGGCTGGCTGCTAGCCTGTTGTTCTCCTCTGCATTGAGTGTACAAAACATTAGGAACACCTGATCTTTCCATGAAATATACTGAGCAGGTGAATCCAGGTGAAAGCTATGCTCTCTTATTGAGGTCACTTGTTAAATCCACTTCAATCAGTGTAGATGAAGGGGAGGAAACAGGTTAAAGAAGTATTATTTTTTTAGCCTTGAGACAATTGAGATATGGGTTGTGTGTATGCCATTCAGAGGGTGAATGGGCAAGACAAAATATTTAAGCACCTTTTGAAGGGGGTATGGTAGGAGGTGCCAGGCGCACAAGTTTGAGTACATTTACATTTTAGTCATTTGGCAGACGCGACTTACAGTTAGTGCATTCGTCTTAAGATAGCTAGGTGGGACAACCACATATCACAGGCATAGAGAGTACATTATTCCTCAATAAAGTAGCTATTAGCAGAGTCAGAGCTAGAAGGGGGGGGGGCAAGAACTGCAACACTGCTGGGTTTTTCACACTCAACAGTTTCCCGACCATCAAGAATGGTCCACCAATCAAAGGACACCCAGACAGCTTTACACGACTGTGGGAAGCATTTGAGTCAATATGGGAACGCTTTCGACACCTTGTAGAGAGTCCTTGCCCTGACAAATTGAGGCTGTTCTGAGGGCAAAAGAGGGTGCAACTCAATATTAGGAAGGTGTTCTTACTGTTTTGTACACTCAGTGACCATCATCAAAAAAGTGTTGTCTCTCAAAAAGAGGACCTCTACGAGGGCTACATTTGTATCAATCAATCAAATATATTTATAAAGCCCTTTTTTACATCAGCAGATGTCACAAAGAGCCACAAAGAAACCCAGCCTAAAACCACAAACAGCAAGCAATGTAGATGTAGAAGGGAGAGAGAATGTCGGAAATAATTGTGAAATATCATGGATTCTATGGATAACACTCATACTTTCCAATAACAAGTCTTCTCATTAAAATAATTTGTCAATGCTATTAGAATAACAGTAAAACTGCATTCCATGTCTGACCATCTTGGCCCATACTGCATTATTACATTATCGGTGGTATTTCTGAGTGCTTTTCTGCAGTGGAATGCAGACGTTCCTGTTGGCTCTTTGGGAATGAGGCCAGACATCCATGTTGTTTTGGGTCTCTTCTTGCCTGGGTAGCTCCATCTGGCCTTGGCAACGCAATGTTGTGCCCGTGCCCGGGAGCCTTGCATTCTGAGTATGTGTTGGCAATTAGTGGAGATGTTGGTGTGGCTTTGGCTGCGGCGTGACATTCTCGCAGGGCTTGTTGACTCGCTGGGAGGGCGCCATGCATTGCTTTGCTTTTCCTCAGGTTCACTGTCATCAGATTTCAAGACAGACCACGGCCAGATAATTACACACCACTGTGTACACTGACTGCATGACCCTCCGTTTTGTTGCTGTCTCAATGTTTTCCCATAGCATTGTGTTTTAGTTGAATAGTGTTTATTTTTATATTTATAACACAGGGGAAAGATATGTGTTGGTATTCTGGGTCGTATACACTAGACACCAAACGGAAGAAAACGGACAGAAACGGAGAGGGACTGCCTGCACTTGTCCAATAGAAAACGCTTGTTTTAGTTTACAATTGCAAAATGTTTTGCTACTGTGTACTAGAGGTCGACCGATTAGGATTTTTCAACGCAGATACCGAAACCGATTATTGGAGGACAAAAAAGGGCGATACCGATTAATCAGACGATTTTTATTTATTTATTTGTAATAATGACAATTACAAAAATACTGAATGAACACTAATTTTAACTTGATATAATACATCAATAAATCAATTTAGCCTCAAATAAATAATGAAACATGTTCAATTTGGTTTAAATAATGCAAAAACAAAGTGTTGGCGAAGAACGTAAAAGTGCAATATGTGCCATGTAAGAAAGCGAACGTTTCAGTTCCTTGCTCAGAACATGAGAGCATATGAAAGCTGGTGGTTCCTTTTAACACGAGCCTTCAATATTCCCAGGTAAGACGTTTTAGGTTGTAGTTATTATAGGACTATTTCCCTCTATACCATTTGTATTTCATTAACCTTTGACTATTAGATGTTCTTATAGGCACTTAGGTATTGCCAGTGTAACAGTATAGCTTCCATCCCTCTCCTCGTTCCTCCCTGGGCTCGAACCAGGAACACAACGACAACAGCCACCATCGAAGCAGCGTTACCCATGCAGAGCAAGGGAAAGAACCACCCCAAGGCTCAGAGCGAGTGACATTTGAAACGCTATTAGCACGCGCTAACTAGCTAGCCATTTCACTTCGGTTACACTAGCTTCATCTCGGGAGTTGATAGGCTTGATGTCATAAACAGCGCAATGCTTGACGCACAACGAAGAGTTGCTGGCAAAATTCACAAAAGTGCTGTTTGAATGAATGGTTACGCGCCTGCTTCTGCCTACCACCGCTCAGTCAGATACTTAGATACTTGTATGCTTGTATGCTCAGTCAGTTTATATGCAACGCAGGACACGCTAGATAATATCTAGTAATATCATCAACCATGTGTAGTTAACTAGTGATTATGATTGATTTTTTTTTCTAAGAAAATTTTAATGCTAGCTAGCAACTTACCTTGGCTTACTGCATTCGCTTAACAGGCAGTCTCCTTGTGGAGTGCAACAAGAGAGAAGCAGGTCGTTATTGCGTTGGACTTGTTAACTGTAAGGTTGCAAGATTACCTGAGCTGACAAGGTGAAAATCTGTCGTTCTGCCCCTGAACGAGGCAGTTAACCCACCGTTCCTAGGCCGTCATTGAAAATAAGAATGTGTTCTTAACTGACTTGCCTAGTTAAATAGAGGTATATAAAAAAATATATATATTTTTTAATCTGCAAACCGGCGCCCAAAATACCTTGAAATCGGCCCTAATTAATCGGCCATTCCGATTAATCGGTCGACCTCTACTGTGTACACTAATGAATATGACCATGGTTTAACATCGCTTTACTCGACTCCATCTCTAGGGTTGACATGGCAGGATGCCACCACCCAGCATGTGATCTCCAGAGAGCTGTCCAAGCTACGCAAGGTTCCCATCCGAAGGCCAGATCCCCCGTCTGCCTCCCTGACACGCTATGGTGGAGACAGGAAGCTGAAGACGGGGGAGGCGAAACTTAGCAGGAGCGTCCAGAAGTACCTTCAAGAGCTGGGTCTCCTTCCCCAGTCTGTTGGCGCTGCTCGCCAGGAGCTCCAGCGAGAGGGGCCCCTCACTCAGGTAAGGGCCTGATAGAGAAGTCATTCCATGGGTGGGAGGGGAAGAGTTCCAAGCCACCTGCATTTGGTAGCTTTAGGGGACCATTGAGAGAGAGGCCTCATCCTTGGTTAACCAGGGCCTCCATGTTATTTTTTTTCTTTCTCTCCTAATGCATGAGGAAGAAACCATATAGGCAGGGGGCAGCTACGTTGTCTCTGCACTGCTTTTGTTTCCTTTTTTCTCCCGTCATCTATCCCACTGAGCATGGATGATCCTCATTTAGAAAGG
Source organism: Oncorhynchus gorbuscha (assembly GCF_021184085.1). Lineage (NCBI taxonomy): Eukaryota > Metazoa > Chordata > Actinopteri > Salmoniformes > Salmonidae > Oncorhynchus > Oncorhynchus gorbuscha. The sequence goes on along the minus strand of NC_060179.1, from coordinate 33,620,109 downwards.
GGGTTCTATCACTCATTTACTATTTATATCTCATCATCCGTATTTCAGGCAGGGCCCCGTGAGGTTGCATGAATAACGCACCACATCCCAGCCAACCCCAGAGCTGCCCCGCTACTTCCTATTGCTGTTTTACCATAGCGATGATGGCATCCAGAGTTGAGGAGTTCAGGACCCTCCTTAGTGACGAGGCGGTGTTCTTTGTTGCATTGTGGGATAGTGGATGACAAACATGGTTAGCATGAATGACTGAGGCCCATCCCGCTGGGTTAATGCCATTAGGGTCTCCCAAAAGTCCCGAGCTGGGGAGAATCGCATTATCTCTCTCTAATGCCATGGTGGGGACAGAACAAAACAAAGAAGGAAGATAGCATACACACTTATTATCACGACCTAGTAGTCTAAGGCCTTACCCTTGTGTTTATTGTGTCAATGTATCTACCCATAATATTGTTAATGCTTGTCATTGTCAAATGTCTTACTTTTCAATCAGTGCAGACTGCTGAGGGGAGGACGGCTCATAGTACTGGCTGGAATGGAAACAATATGTTTGATACAATTCCATTGACTCCGTTCCAGACGTTATTATGAGCCGTCCTCCCCTCAGCAGCCTCCACTGTTTTTGAATCTACTGCTTTAATTTTGTAGTTTCTGGGTTGGATTATGAGAAGCTAGTGGTGCTCAGTTTGATGGGGGGGGATAAGCGTTTTTTTACCAAGTCTGTGAATATGTATAAAATGGTTGTTGAGTGACACTATCTCCTTCAGAATTTCTACATGCAATTTTCAAGGGCAGTTGTCTTAGAAATAAATCTATTCATATCCTGTCCTGCGTGCCCAAGCCTAGGCTGCTTCTTTTTTATATCAGAAACCTGTCATAACACTGATGATCTCGCCTTCCCTTCCCCCGATCGCTGTATAACATTACACATAGAAATTAGGTCGGTTGAGTTGATCCACATCATTTCAGAAAGCCAGATTGTTCTGAAGTTGTTTCTGTAGTTACACTCCTTACAAACAGGGTTCCAACAGGGGTGTTTGTGGACTGATAGGGTTCTATCAAGAACCTTTTTGATCAGAAGATCCCTTTTTTGAAGACGAGGGTTCTTTGTAAGTCAAAGGGTTCTGAATGATTTGTTTTACTGTAATATCTGGGTTTTTGCATATACATTTTATACTAAACAAAGATAAATAACATACAGTTTTCTAAACTAACTGAGATGGTTGTTCTAGTTTAGATGATTGAGCTAGTCTCAGAGTTTAATCTTCCCTACCCTGGCAGTCATTCTGAATGCAGGTTGTGGGTGAGTAACAATTCCACTTATTGGATATCCTAACTCTGGTTGGATTCCAATAGGAATTACACATCACTTTGCAAGCCGGAATAATGCAACTTGCAGGCCTGATGAGGCCAATAAACCAGGAGAAAAGCCTTATGATATATGTAATGTAAGCCTGGTGGTTCTACCCGCTCATAGAGGGTTCTAGGAAGAACCCTCAAAAAATAATAGTAGTGATGGGAAACCGAGGCTTTCTGAAGGCTTCGGCGCTTTCACCAAATTGTGCCAGAAAACGGTTCATCACTCGGAGCTTCATTATCGGTTCACAGTGCACATTAGCTGGTCAGCAAAAAATACCAGCGTGTGTTTATCAAATAGACATAATTTTTCTTCACTGTGGTAAGTCATTGGCTTTGTTAGCCTATAATCAGTTGGAATACCAGGTTTGCGTCTTACTGTACATCATGCTTCCCTTTTTTGCCTTCAAGTTGACCATTTTTCAAAAACATTTTGTAAGATGCTTCAGACAGAACCTCATACTACACTAAATAAAACAAATGGTCTGAAGAACAGTGCAGAAAGTGTGGTTTCGCATAAAATCATTTTCAAAATAACGTGTCTTCACGGGATTCAACCTCATACGCTCATGTCCCTGAATGTTTCATGGTTCCCTCCTCTGCCGGCTAAGCGACCAATCAGGTGAACGTTTTTGTACAAAATCCTGACTCTACTTGTAAGTACGGTGTGCCGTAGAGGTCGGCATTTGGAATCGAGGAAGGCACCGGAACCGCTGTGCAACACACGGTTTAACAAAGCACGTGGTGAAACGAAGCTTCGGACATCAATAATGACGTACTGCTGACAAAGTCATCAGAACACTGTTCTCGAAGTTAGCAGCTTAGTGATTCCGTCGCATGTCTCGGAGCTCCGGTATCAAACCCAACATCACTAGATCGATCAAAATGTATTTATGAAGCCCTTTTTACATCAGCCGATGTCACAACGTGCTGTACAGAAACCCAGCCTAAAACCCCAAACAACAAGCAATGCAGATGTAGAAGCTCGGTGGCTAGGAAAAACTCCCTATAAAGGCCAGAACCTAGGAAGAAACCTAGAGAGAACCAGGCTTTGAGGGGTGGCCAGTGCTCTTCTGGCTGTGCCGGGTTGAGATTATAACACCACATGGCCAAGATGTTGAAACCTTCATAGATGACCAGCAGGGTCAAATAATAATAATAATCACAGTGGTTGTAGAGGTTGCAACAGGTCAGCACCTCAGGGGTAAATGTCAGTTGGCTTTTCATAGACGAGCATTCAGAGTTAGAGACAGCAGGTACGGTAGAGGTAGCACGTCCGGTGAGCAGGTCAGGGTTCCTTAGCTGCAGGCAGAACAGTTGAAACTGGAGCAGCAGCACGACCAGGTGGACTGGGGACAACAAGGAGTTATCAGGCCAGGTAATGTTCCCAGGGCTCAGGTCCTCTGGGAGGGGATGGAGAGGGAGAGAGAGAGAATTAGAGGGAGCATACTTAAATTCACACAGGACACAGGATAAGACAGGAGAAATACTCCAGATATAACAAACTGACCCTAGCCCCCCGACACATAAACTACTGCAGCATAAATACTGGAGGCTGAGAGAGGAGTGGTCGAGAGACACTGTGGCCCCATCCGATGATACCCCCGGACAGGGCCAAACAGGCAGGATATAACCCCACCCACTTTGCCAAATCACAGCCCCCACACCACTAGAAGGATATATTCAAACCACCAACTCACTTCCCTGAGACAAGGCTGAGTATAGCCCACGAAGATCTCCCCCACGGCACGAACCCGGTGGGGGCGCCAAACATGGACATGAAGATCACGTCATTGACTCAACCCACACAAGTGACGCACACCTCCTAGGGACAGGATGGAAGAGCACCAGTAAGCCAGTGACTCAGCCCCCATTATAGGGTTAGAGGCAGAGAATCACGGTTGAGAGAGGGGAACCGGCCAGGCACAGACAGCAAGGGCGGTTCGTCGCTCCAGTGCCTTTCCGTTCCCCTTCACACCCCTGGGCCAGACTACACTCAATCCTAGGACCTACTGAAGAGATGAGTCTTCAATAAAGACTTAAAGGTCGAGACCGAATCTGCGTCTTTCACTTGGATAGGCAGACCATTCCATGAAAATGGAGCTCTATAGGAGAATCCCCTGCCTCCAGCTGTTTGCTTAGAAATACCAGGGACAATTAGGAGGCCTGCGTCTTGTGACCGTAGCATACGTGTAGGTATGTACGGCAGGACCAAATTGGAGAGATAGGTAGGAGCAAGCCCATGTAATGCTTTGTAGGTTAGCAGTAAAACCTTGAAATCAGCCCTGGCCTTAACAGGAAGCCAGTGTAGAGAGGCTAGCACTGGAGTAATATGATCACATTTTTGGGTTCTAGTCAAGATTCTAGCAGCCGTGTTTAGCATTAACTGAAGTTGATTTAGTGCTTTATCCTGGAAGCCGGAAAGTAGAGCATTGTTGTAGTCTAGTTTAGAAGTGACAAAAGCATGGATTAACCTTTCTTTAACTTTCCTGGCATATTTTGGACAGAATGTTTCTGATTTTTGCAATGTTACGAAGATGGGAAAAAAAGCTGTCCTTGAAATAGTCTTTATAATGTATGTTCGTCAAAGAGAGATCAGGGTCCAGAGTAACGCTGAGGTCCTTCACAGTTTTATTTGAGACGACTGTACAACCAAGATGAAAGGGTTCTCGGTAGAACCATTCATAGACGGTTCTAGGAAGAACCTTTAGATTATACAATTATTATTGGTACAATCCTTTATAGAGGGTTCTAGGCAGAACAGTTCATAAAGTTTTCTATGTAGAACCATATACAGGGGCTTCTTTGAAGAAGCCTACATAGCGGGTTCTACCCAGCATCCCTTGTTCTCCTATGGGGACAAACCGAAAAAATGGTTCTACTGTATGGTTGTATGGTTCTACTTAGCACATGTTTTTCTAAGTGTGTAGGATTGGCATTGCTTAGTTGAAATTAGATTTTATCTTGGAGAAATTAGGCTAATTGATTGCTACCAAATCAGTTCTCTATGTTTGATAAGTAGTATGAAACTGAGGCTTGAAGTATTGCTTCTCAATACTATGTAATGTATTCCCTGTGAATATGCTGATGTTTTTTCCACTGATCAGAGAAATTATGAATTGAAGTGAAGCATTATTTACCATAAAGTAGTGTAAAAGTACCAGGTTTTGACCACTAGACGTCACTGTTCCTGCTATACCGTCACACTCTTTTATCCATTCTGCTGGACTCTTGTGTTTATTAAATAGATCACAACATTTCCGTACCAACTTTGGGTAAAAAAAACTATAAGTCCAGAACTATAAGCACAAGGCAAAAAACAAAACACTTAGTATCTTATTTGAATGATGTTTGAATTACATAGTAACTCATTCGAACAACTTAGTATCCCATTTGAACGACTAAGTAGAACAACAAAACCATTCATTCACTGATTCCATCCATTGATATGATTATTAATTGATAGTTCTTTGATACCCTGGTGCAGGGATGTATTCACACCTGTTACGTCCTTTGTTGGAATGAGACCAAGGCGCAGCGTGGTAAGCGTACATCTTTCTTTATTTAGATGAACACCAAAAAAAAAAGATAAACGAACGTAACGTTCAGCAGGCTACACAGTAACTGTACAAAAACAGGATCCCACAAACTCCTAAGTATGATCCCCAATCAGAGACAACGATAGACAGCTGCCTCTGATTGGGAACCATACCCGGCCAACAAAGAAATAGAACACATAGATTTGCCCACCCAAGTCACATCCTGACCTAACCAAATAGAGAATTAAAAAAGGCTCCCATCTCGGTGGAGGCTCCGGTGCGGGGCGCAGACCCCGCTCCGCTTGAGGCTCCCCCCACTTCGGTGGCGCCTCTGTTGCGGGGATCGTCGCCGGGGACTCCGGACCGTAGATCGTTGTTGCACACTCCGGACTGTAGATCGTCGTCGCGGACTCCAGACTGTAGATCACTGCTGGATGAACCGAACCACCGATGGTCGCCGGAGGCTCCGGCACGGGAACCCTCGCTGGAGGCTCCTGACTGGGAGCCATCGCTGGAGGCTCTGGACCGTCGCTGGAGGCTCTGGACCGTCGCTGGAGCCTCTGGAGCGTCGCTGGGCCTCCGGACCAGAAATGATATGTAATAAAAAGTGAAAAGCTGAAATGTCTTCAGTCAATAAGTATTCACCCATTTTTTATTTCAAGCCTAAATATGTTCAGGAGTAAAAATGTGTTTAACAACTCACATAATAAGTTGCATTTGAAAAGACAGCTTGCAACACATTTGTTATTTCCAGCCTAAATAATTTCAGGAGTAAAAACGTGCTTAACAAGTCACATAATAAGTTGCATTTGAAAAGACAGCTTGTTTTGATTGCATTTTGTCCTGTGTTTAGGCTATACAAAACTGTTAAAATCCTGGATCTGTAGCAATTTTTTTGAAAAAGAACAAGAGCACTATCAGCATTGAAAGAGTCTGAAGTTGTGGAATATGCCAGTATAGTTCAGAGGTAATTCTTAATTATTTTAAACAACCTCCATGTGCAGTGTATATTATTTTTCATAAAGATGGAAAGACTTATGTTTGTTCAAAATCAAATCAAAGTCTATTGGATGTGTACACAGTTAAGCACATGGGTTCCCAAACTTTTTTGGCCTACGACCCCATTTTGATATCTGAAAATTCTTGCAACCCCAACCATGTGAAAAACTTATGTAATTAACTTCTTGCGTCGAGCCATCCCGGATCCGGGATCGTGACTACAGCCTCAAGACCATTACCATAACGCAACGTTAACTATTCATGAAAATCGCAAATGAAATGAAATTAATATGCTAGCTCTCAAGCTTAGCCTTTTGTTAACAACACTGTCATCTCAGATTTTCTAAATATACTTCTCAACCATATCAAAGCAGTATTGATAGCTAGCATAGCATTTAGCGTAGCATTTAGCGTTAGCATTCAGCAGGCAACATTTTCACAAAAACCAGAAAAGCATTCAAATAAAATAATTTACCTTTGAAGAACTTCAGATGTTTTCAATGAGGAGACTCTCAGTTAGATAGCAAATGTTCAGTTTTTCCTGAAAGATTATTTGTTTTGGACAAATCGCTCCGTTTTCTGCGTCACGTTTAGCTACGAAAAAACCTGTATCCAGGATTGTGTAAATCTATCCGCAAGCTCATTAGCATAACGCAACGTTAACTATTCATGAAAATCGCAAATGAAATGAAATAAATCTATTTGCTCTCAAGCTTAGCCTTTTGTTAACAACATTGTCATCTCAGATTTTCAAAATATGCTTCTCAACCATAGCAAAACAAGCATTTGTGTAACAGAATTGATAGCCTAGCATAGGATTATGCCTGGCATTCAGCATGCAACATTTTCACAAAAACCAGAAAAGCATTCAAATAAAATAATTTACCTTTGAAGAACTTCAGATGTTTTCAATGAGGAGACTCTCAGTTAGATAGCAAATGTTCAGTTTTTACAAAAATATTATTTTTGTTGACAAATCGCTCCGTTTTCTTCATCACGTTTGGGTAAGAAAAAAAATGAGAATTAAGTGGAACTGGGAACTCCCAGTTCCAGTTATTTTAAACACGGCATTAATGCTCACAGGGAGACGCCAGGCTATTCCCTTAGAGTCAGGAACCAAAACTCCTCTGTATTGACCTGTGAATGTCACATGAACAGTCACATGACTCCTCGATCAGCTGTTTGATTTCACTTACTGGCATGTCAACTGAGCCAGGATCACAGTCAAACAGATTGGGAAGTAGGTCCGAAAGTGCTCTTCCAAGCGTTGGAGGTGAGCAGTCATCACCAACTGATGCTGATTTCTGGTAGAAACATGCACAGCCGACGGAAGGGGGCATGGTACACTTTTGAAAGACTCTCTCTCCAATAAGAATTATTTCCTCTGAATCCACTGTGTCGGTCACTCATCTGTAGAATGTTTTTGTATTTCCCCTGCATGCTTGCGTTCAGTTCGTTCAGTTTCCAAAATATGTCTGTTACATACTGCAGGCAACGAGACACATTTTCTTTTCATGACACAGAAAGTCAACCGAGTTTTTACATCCATTGTGAATAACAACAGTTCCTCTCTCAATGTGAAAATTCTTTCCAACACTCCCCGTCGATAACCACCAATCCTCGTTGTGCAATAGAACATCGTCACACTCTGATCCCATATAACATAGTTTTGTGAACAGGTGTACACGCAGTGGATGTGGTTTTGATGTAGTTTACAATCGAAGTTACCTGCTGTTACCTGCTGCAGTATACACTGCGTATACCCTTGCCCTCAGAACAGCCTCAGTTCGTCGTGGCATAGACTATACAAGGTGTCGAAAGTGTTCCATAGGGGACACTGGCCCATGTTGAGCGTGAAAAACCCAGTAAAGTTGCAGTTCTTGACACAAACCGGTGCGCCTGGCACCTACTACCATACCCCGTTCAAAGGCACTTAAATATTTTGTCTTGCCCATTTACCCTCTGAATGGCACACATACATAATCCATGTCTCAATTGTCTCAAGGCTTAAAACCCCTCCTTTAAAACCTGTCTCCTCACCTTCATCCGCACTGAGTTAAGAAGTGACATCAATAAGGGGTCATAGCTTTCACCTGGAATCACCTGGTCAAGTCATGGAAAGAGTTCTTAAAGTTTTGGATACTCAGTGTATCTCTGTGCTCTGCTCTTTTGCCACCAATTGCTCTCGTTGTATCATACAATGCATCCATATGGCAGAGGGAGACACATTCATAAATAAAGTGCAGAGGCCTGCCCACCATCCCGCCATAGATGGAGCCCCATCTGTGTAAAATTCCACCATTTGATCCCATAAAATCTGTTTTCTTTTTGTCAGTATAGCCTCACAGCACACTGAACAGCCCTTGTGCCATTTCATGCACGGGAATCGTGAGACAGAACAATATGTCCTTGTAAATAGCATCCCCCAACATGTATAGCGAACAAAAGTAAATGCATGCGCATCTCGCCCCTCACAGTTTTTGAGTCATTCAATCAGAATTTTTTTCTTGATTGCTAGCAATAGCATACATTAGTAATTTAACAGTGTTATCTGACAAAGGTATTGATGTGAATTTCTGTGCCTCTGCCTCCCCACACATTGTTTTCACCATATCAGTTGCAGCCGGTAATATCAAAGTCTGCAATAGTGTGTAGTTTCATAGCATAGCTGGCCGAGCCATTTACTGTGAGTTGAGTTCAACGCTCAAGTGCGGCCTTTTCTTATGATTTAAGGGTGCTCTCTGGTTGAATTTTATCTTTGAATTTTTTTATCATTTTCATTTAGATTTTTTAAGGTTAACGACATTACTATGATTTTGAGATACAAAGACAATATTATAATATACAGTACCAGTCAAAAGTTTGGACACACCTACTCATTCCAGGGTTCTTCTTTATTTTTACTATTTTTCTACATTGTAGGATAATAGTGAAGACATCAGAAGTATGAAATAACACTCATGCAATCATGTACTAACCAAAAAAGTGTTAAACAAATCAAAATATATTTTATTTTTGAGATTCTTCAAACTAGCCACCCGTTGCCTTGATGACAGCTTTGCACACTCTTGGCATTCTCAATCCGCTTCATGAGGTAGTCACCTGGAATGCATTTCAAATAACAGGTGTGCCTAATGTGTGGAATTTCTTTCCTTCTTAATGCGTTTGAGCCAATCAGTTTTGTTGTGACAAGGTAGGGGTGGTATACAGAAGATAGCACTAGTTGGTAAACGACCAAGTCCATATCATGGCAAGAACTGCTCAAATAAGCAATGAGAAATGACAGTACAGTACTGGTACTGTATATTTTTTGGATATTTATTTGAATTTTTCTTCAGGATTTTGGAACTTCTCCCGCCACCCCATTTTCATATCAGGTGACTCCACATGGGGTCGCAACCCCTAGTTTGGGGACGGCTGGTTTAGCAGGTGGTATGGCGGGTGCAGCGAAATACTTATGTTACTAGCTGCTAACAATGCAGTAAAATGTCAAACAATTAACGTTTATATTATTGGGGGGGATTAACAACGGGGAGAATTTACACAATATCAACTTAGAATGATATGCACAGCTGCAGATATATTAAGCTGTGAGTAATGCTATGTCAAGAATCCAGAATCAATTAGATTATATTTCTCAGATCAAATTATATTTCAACAAAACATTGTTTCAGGAATGCTAATCGCATCTGTTACCAACTACAGAACAATCTGAGATGATGGGTGTCGACATCTTCTTGTGATTTTTGAGGTGGAACGGCCAGGTTGTGAAAGGGGGGCTGAATTTATGGGTTAAACCTCGGTTTCAATTCTCCTCATTAGGCAATGAGACTGATAACGAGATTTGGGTCTTGGAGGCGTGCTTTGATGTGGGTGTCTCTTGCGTGTTTGTGTTAGAACGTGGGAAGTGTTTGTGCTTTCACTCTGCCAAAACAGTACACAGGTACAGTCACTCACCCTTCTAGATAACTTTTTAAACAGTCAAACCAGGTCTTGTGTCTAAAAGTAGCCTGGACAAGCTAGCAAGCTAGCCAACTTCTTTCACCAATTAGCTTCAGCCGGCCAGTGTGCAACCGTAGTTGGACTTTAGTTGGACTTTGTATAGCCTATCTGTGCGGCTAGTTAGGGGCCATAAATAAATTACACAATGTAAATGGGACAATATTTTCATGTTACGCACTGGTTAGTTTTCAAATTAAATTCTTTCAATAATTGTATATGAATTTCTACAATTTATAGTTGGTTTGATATTTTTAAGTCATTGAAATTTTGAACTATTGACATTTTAAAATATTGTCCCATGTATGTTGTGTAATTTACTGATAGTGCCTAACTAGCCCCATAGGGATATCCAATGTGAAACCAAATTGACCATTACGATTGGGTAGCGTGCATCTGTGCTAATGATTACTTGGGTGCTGCCAGCTGTGGGCAGGATTTAAATAAATCCAATCCAAGGAAAACTGTTAGGGTACCCTTTTATCGTATATTTTTTTCCCTAATTATCTCGCAAATCTACGTTTTGGGTGAGTTTATGACCAAAATTATTTTATTTACACTTTGTAGTCAATTTTGACAATAGAATAAAAGTTTCCGACTTGTATCGATGCCACATAGACTTGCTTTTTTGGTTCAGTCGTCCTTTAAATGCAATGTGAATTCACTGTCACTGGTGATTTGAAATACAACAAAAATTGTATAGACAGTAAAAAACATGGTTGTGTTACAGAATGAAGACTTACAACCAAAGAAGGGGAAGTCTACGTTCTACAATCTGCAGTCTGCAGTTCCACCCCAGAGGGGTAATGTCTTCACCCAGGGGTCCATAGGAAACTGGAGATCCCCAGTGGAGACTGCCTACTCCAGCCAGGAGCCAGGGAGGGCCGGGGTAGTGCCACAGGGCTGGCTGCCCAGCTTGAGCGCTACATGGCTGGAGCAGCACACACCCAGAGCCGCCCAGTACCAGGAGCAGAGGTGGGACCCAAGGGGAAGCTCTACTATGTCAGCTATGCACACCCTGGTGGTCAGGTAGAACCTCAGACACAACTTGGTGGCAGTGGCTCCAAACCTCCAAGACCCAACATAGACAGGCTTCTTTTCAAGGCTGCGTCCAACCATCAGGTGCCCAAGGAGCAGCTCAGTACGGTGGATGGTAAAGGTCCTCTTTTTACCACAATGATTTGTGTTTGCTCTGTTTCTGTGTGCTTCTGTGAACTTCAGATTCATTTGTAGAGGATCCACGGCAACATTTTCAAAGTTCTTCTCATGCTATTTTATTCATTTAGAGGCAACCGTGCTTCTGTGAACTTCAAAATCCGATATAAATGTACAGTAGCCTACCTAAACCAAACCTCACTCCAGATGTACTTTCACATACAGCTTGTGTAAGAAAGGTTTAGAGGAGTTACTTTCAGCTATTCAATGTTATTTGCTGTAGTTCGTCTACACAAATGAGTACGGAAGCTGATCAATGTCTTAGCATGTTGACATGATATCTCTGCTGAAACGTACACTGCTTTCTTCCAAAGCTAAGCTAGATATATCGAGGTAAGCGTCTGGGTGGTAGACTTCTAATCACTGAAGTGCATTACCCCTCATATACCATTAGGAGTCCCTGTTCAGGCAGGAATCATTGCACTGTCTGAAGATTTAATTTCAATATAGCTCTCTGTTTAGGTTGATGGCATGACATTGATTCAAACATGCCATTTTACTATCAACATTGAAACATTGTCAAATAAAATATGTCTACTCAAGTATAACATTGGACATCATAAACCACCCAATATACCATATATTGAAAATAGGATGAAAAATATTTATGTTCTTCCTTTCCACCCTCTCCCACAGAGCGGTTCATCCTGAACGTGGTCAACCAGCTGGGGAGGCAGAGAGTGAACATGGACAGTCTGATGGGTAAAGACCTGAACCAGCTGGCAGACATAATCTCTGGTGCCCTGCAGGTGGTGGATGAGGAGGGGCCTGAGGCCAGAGCCAAGCCCAGGCTCGTGGGACACATACGGGACAGGCAGATGAAGAGAGAGCCACTGCATTCCACGGACCAGGATGAGGAGGACCAAGAGGACTTGTTGGAGCAAGATGCTATGCTTCAAGGTATGAAGGAAATAATCAATTAATTAATACTTTCCTGTCCCGTAGGGGAAATTTGTTTGGCAACTTTCCTGGGGTACATACTGTATAATAAATACATCACAAGTCATACAACACTGCCTGTGACAGTTACTCCACAATACTAACCTAAATGACAAGAGTGAAAAGAAGGAAGCCTGTACAGAATAAAAGTATTCCAAAACATGCATCCTCTTTGCAATAAGGCACTAAAGTAAAACTGCAAAGAAATGTACTTTATGTCCTGAATACAAATCCAACACAACACAGTACCACTGAGCATCACTTCTCATATGTTCAAGCATCACGGTATGGGTATGCTTGTCATCAGCAAGGACTAGGGAGTTATTGGGGGGATAAAAAGAAACAGAATAGAACTTAGCACAGGCAAAATCCTAGAGGAAAACTTAGTTCAGTCTTCTTTCCAACAGACACAGGTAGACAGATTCACCTTTCAGCAGGACAATAACCTAAAAAACAAAGCCAAATCTAAACTAGTTGCTCACCAAGACCACATTGAATGTTCCTGCGTGGCCTAGTTACAGTTTTGACTTAAATCAGCTTGAAAATGTATGGCAAGACTTGAAAATGGCTGTCTAGCAATGATCAACTCGACAGAGCATGAAGAATAAATAAAAAATATATGTGTAAATATTGTACAATCCAGGTGTGCAAAGCACTTCGAGATTTACCCAGAAAGACTCACAGCTGTATTCACTGCCAAAGTTGATTCTAACATGTATTGACTCAGGGGGTATGAATACTTATATTTCTGTATCCATTTTGTTTCTCACTTTGTCATTATGGGGTATTGTGTGTAGAAGGATGAACAAAAAAAATCTGTAGTTCATTTTGAATTGGGGCTGTAACACAACATCTGGAACAAGTCAAGGCGTATGAATACTTTCTGAAGGCACCGTGTGAGAAAAGAGACCAGAACGAGGAGCAGAAGCAGGTTGGTAGCTCCCCACTCCCCTCTTCTCTGCAAGCTTCAGTCAAGTCTATGGGCCGAATGTCCCCTTCCCTCCCGCAATTCAAAGACGTGCACACCTGTTTAAATCGCCATTTGTCCAAATGACCAGTGGTGAAAAGCCAACGCACACCAGAACAATTGTTGCTCGTATATGTTAAGTAGTCTGTACGCAAGAGATTATAGTCAGATGGACACAAAGGTAGACCTGCATTTATCACCAGGGTGAAAGTAAAGCAAAACCCTTTGTGGAAATGTTTTGGGTTGTTTGGTTATTAGCTGTAAAGCCTTTAGCCTTTAATAGTACTTTTCTCTCATTCTGATTGTTTACAGGGAAACAAATGGTGGATGCAGACTCTGAGCCTAATGACAAGGTAGGCCTAATTTACTATGTACTCTTAAACGGATACACTGGATTCAAAATAGCGACTTCATGTCCAAGCAAACACTTACCACAATGAAGTATACTACTGTTGCGAAAAAGTTTAAACAGGGGTTATTTTTATTTTTTATAGATATTCAATATGAAATGGACAAGAACGAAAACTAGTTTTACACTCACAAAGCTCTTAGAAAAGCCTTTTGAACATTTGCGAAAGGATATTTTCACAAGAATCTCTTTGAAACCCATAGTGAATAGATTGATATTCCTTGAGTTGAGAGCGGTAATTTACCTTCAAATGTCTTTCATTAGAGGTCTAGTTTTATATAGTCCTTTCATCAATAATTGGCAATTTGTGGAGAATTTGCAGAAACATCAAGTTGCTCTGATGTAAAAAAAAATAATAATAATACAAAAAAAAAAAAGTTTAACTTTCATTGGATTACTTCTAAAAACACTAAGACTTAATGGAAACACATCCTTTTTGTAATACTTAATGATGTAAAAGAAAGTTCTCTTTCTTATAAAGCAAAACCTTTGCAGTAAAATAGATAACAATTCCTGTGTTGCTATCGTAGAAATAGAATCACTAGAACAGGAATTCCCATTCAAGTCAATGGGTCTGTAATTGGTGGACCTGCATTATCCTACCACAGGACCCAATCTTAGTTAGTAAGCTCTTGGAGTACCTCAACATGGACCCCTTCAGTGATGCCCCTGATGCCGAGCTGGAGGTTGGTGATGCTGGTGGTGCTGCAGGCAACCCCTCCATTGAGGGCCAGAGAACAGTGGGTCTGGAGAACGTAAGGAGCAGGACCACACAGGGCCAAGTGCCTGTACCACACCCCTGGGAGGAGAGGAGCATGACCATGGGAGGAGAGGATGGAGCTCCAGACCAGCCAGATGATGGAACCTCAGACCAACCGGTGGATGTCCAGGGTTCTCACTCCCTGGTAGACTCTGAGGTGGAGAGGTGGATGTACGGTACCGAAGCTCCTTCTCCTCCGGTGGCTGAGACGGACCTCCTGGCAGAAGAACCACAGGGGAGAAATCTCCTAGCAGAACCACAGAAGAAGGACATGCGACTCCAGGAGGAGGTGGTACATATGGGAGTCAAAGCTTACTCAAAGTCACCGCAAGGGAAAGACCACCACAGCGACATTGGCTACATCATTACAGACACAGAGTGAGTATGGTGAAGATTATACTTGCTGCTATTTACCAAATATACTGTATGTATTTATACTCTCACTTCACATTGACCAGTTATCTCCAAACACTGTCTTTTCCTGTTTCTCTATTCACCTTATTAGTTTTGATTGTGGGAATACTGTGGACAGTACAGATGTTACGAATCCCTTTTGGCCCGACAGTCTAGGGGGGATGGTAATGAGACCCGTAACATAACTCATGCAAATTATTATTGTGACAAAGTAAAAGTGTGCACGAAATAACCACGACAACAGAAATCTACCGTCAAACTCTAGGTTTATTTATAAACACACGGTAATGGGGGGAGCAGGAAAAGGGGCTGAGCTGGACCCAAGGAAAGAAACAATAAATATACAAAAACACCCCTAAGCTAGACTAGCCTACTTTAACAGCTAACTAACTAACCAAAAATACAGTGGGTGGTCCGCCCAGTTCTACCTAGTGTATTTAACAAAGTTCACCTACGGGTAGTGTATGCCCATGGGCGACTTGTCTTGGTTTCCCCTTTTCCTACCAGCAAACAAACAAACACCATAACCCAAAAACAATACTCACAGGTGATGACAAAGTGCTATGGAGGTGCTTTAAACAAAAGAGAGGTTTAAGACGCAAAGTGAGAGTGAAACACAGAGACATACAGACATGGCATTTACAGAGAGATTGAGCTGAGCTGAGCTGAGCTTTAGAACAAACAAATGATGGGGTTTTTAAACCATGGGGAAGGAACTGTGATAGGTCAGGAAATAGGAGGAGGTGTGTCTTCTGATTGATGATTGATTGTTGACTGATTGGGGAGTGATGATTTTCATCTGTGAGGGGAGAAGGAGAGAAAAGAAACACACACACACACAGGATACACACACACACAGGAAAACTGTATCCGTAACAACAGACCATACATCTTTCAAAACAACCCTGATATATACAGATGTTCTCTTTTTGTAGGGAACTATAGCTGGAAATCCTTGGTGGTGCACTTGAGCACAATAGTTGTGATGATAAGTCCCTAGGTGTGGGTATTACCACGCTGTATTACAGCGTTAATGATGATATGGCCTCAGCAAGGTCACAGGAGTCAGTCAAACTCACTCTGCTTTCGGCTCAGCCTCACACCGCAAGATACGTTTCTATCGACTGTGTTATCGCCTGTGGCTCTTTCTCAAATCCCTTTAATGGCCGTTATCAGGCAGAGTGTCAGAGCACTGTCCTTCACCTGTTCAACAGCACCGCCGCTCACTGTCTTGGGGGGGCGCTCGCCACCGGCCATCCGGGCTTGATGGGCCATATTTTCGACACCACACACACACACACACACACACACACACACACACACACACACACACACACACACACACCGCACCAGGGGAGACGAAAGGAACAGGTCACCTTCCACCCAGACTTTTCCTCTCTCTTCTTACTCCTCCTTCTCTTCCTGCATCCCCAGCCCGGTGTTGCTGTAGCTAGCAGGTGCCTGCCTGCCGTGGTTTCCAGAGTTTGCTGCAGACATGATGATTGCACAGTTGTTATCCCTACCTCCTTCCCCACCCGCAGTGGGGCCAGGCTAACCTGCTTATCTGACAGCTCCTGACATTGGGAGAGAGAGCGAGAGAGAGACCCAAGGGAAAAGTGCTAGCATCTACAAACAAGTTGCTCCTTGAGCTCTCCAGTTGTTATAATTACCACGGAGGTGACCGAACGTGTCTTGAATCACTTGGTTGAATCTTTAACATTCAAAAAAGCTCTCGAAAGAGGAATAAAAAGAGAACCTCACTTTCTTAAAGGTAGAGTAGCCAAGCGTCTCATATACAGTGCATTCGGAAAGTATTCAGACCCCTTGACTTTTTCCACATTTATGTTACATTACAGCCTTGTTTTAAAATGGATTTAAAGTATTTTTCCCCTCGTCAATCTACACGTAATACCCCATAATGACAACCTTATTTACGTAAGTATTCAGACCCTTTGCTATGAGACTAGAAATTGAGCTCCGGTGCATCCTGTTTTCATTGATCATCCTTGAGATGTTTCGACAACTTGGGAGTCCACCGGTGGTAAATTCAATTGATTGGACATGATTTGGAAAGGCACACACCTATCTGAGGTCCCACAAACCAAGCCATGAGGTTGAAGGAATTAGAGGTTTGAGACAGGATTGTGTCGAGCCACAGATATGGGGATGGGTACCAAAACATTTCTGCAGCATTGAAAGTCCTCGAGAACACAGTGGCCTCCATCATTCTTAAATGCAAGAAGTTTGGAACCACCCAGACTCTTCCTAGAGCTGGCCGCCGGGCCAAACTGAGCAATCGGGGGAGAAAGGCCTTGGTCAGGGAGGTAACCAAGAACCCAATGGTCACTCTGACAGAGCTCCAGAGTTCTTCTGTGAAGATGGGAGAACCTTCCATCTCTGCAGCACTCCACCAATCAGGCCTTTATGGTAGAGTGGCCATATGGAAGCCACTCATCAGTAAAAGGCACATGAAAGCCCGCTTGAAGATAATCCGACCATGAGAAACAAGGTTCTCTGGTCTGATGAAACTCGTTGACCTGAATGCCAAGTGTCATGTTTGGAGGAAACCTGGCACCATCCCTACGGGGAAGCATGGTGGTGGCAGCATCATGCTGTGGGGATGTTTTTCAGCGGCAGGGACTGGGAGACTAGTCAGGAATGAGGGAAAGATGAATGGAGCAAAGTACAGGGAGTTCCTTGATGAAAACCTGCTCCACAGCACTCAGGACCTCCAACTGGGGCGAAGGTTCATCTTCCAACAGGACTACGACTCGAAGCACACAGTCAAGACAATGCTGGAGTAGCTTCGGGACAAGTTTTTGAAAGTCCTTGAGTGGTCCTGCCAGAGCCCGCACTTGATCCCGATCGAAAATCTCTGGAGAGACTTGAAAATAGATGTGCAGCGACGCTCTCCATCCAACCTGACAGAGCTTGAGAGCATCTGCAGAAAATAATTAGAGAAACTCCCCAAATACAGGTGTGCCAAGCTTGTAGCGTCATACCCAAGAAGTCTCAAGGCTGTAATCACTGCCAAATGTGCTTCAACAATGTACTGAGTAAAGGGTCTTAATACTTGTGTGTAGATTTATGAGGGGGAACAAAACGATTTAATATTTTTTTGAATAATGCTGCAACGTAACAAAATGTGGAAAAAGTCAAGGGGTCTGAATAAATTCTGAATGCACTGTAGATGCAATCCGATATTAGAGGATGTTATAATTATGTGCAAACAGGCCAGCATACTACACTCTTAGAAAGATGCTGTCTTGAACTTAAAAGGGTTCTTTGTCTCTCTATAGGAGAATCCTTTGAAGAACCCTTATTGGTTCCAGGTAGAACCCTTTTGGTTCCAGTTAGAACTCTTGAGTTCCATGTAGAACCATTTCCACAGCGGGTTCTACATGGATTCCAAAATAGTTTGACCTGGAACCAAAAAGGGTTCTCCTATGGGGAGAATACCTGAGGATGCACACCAGTTTACATTTACAATTTTGTCTATTGTTATTGGTTGGCAGTTTTGGGAAAAGTACAAAATGTTCATACTTGAGTCATTTTCTATTAAGGTATCTTTACTTTTACTCAAGTAAAAGTCACCCAGTAAAATTCTACTTGAGTAAAAGTCTAAAAGTATTTTGTTTTAAATATACTTACATATCAAAAGTAAATGGAATTGCTAAAATATACTCAAGTATTAAAAGTATAAATCATTTCAAATTCCTTATTTTAAGCAAACCAGACGGAACAATGTTTTATTTGTTTTGTTTTGTTATAGATGGATAGCCAGGAGCACACTTCAACACTCAGACATAACTTACAAACAAAGCAGTGTTGTTTAGTGAGTCCACCAGATCAGAGGCAGTAGGGATGACCAGGGATGTTCTCTTAATAAGTGCATGAATTGGACCATTTTCCTGTCAAAATGTAACGAGTACTTTTGGGTGTCAGGGAAAAGGTATGGAGTAAAAAGTACATTTATTTCCTTTGGGAATGTAGTAAAGTAAAAGTTGGCAAAATAGAAATAGAAAAGTAAAGCACAGATACCACAAACTACTTAAGTAGTACTTTAAAGTATTTTACACCACTGTTGGTTGGTCTCTTTTACCCCAATATTCAAATCAAATCAAATCAAATTTATTTATATAGCCCTTCGTACATCAGCTGATATCTCAAAGTGCTGTACAGAAACCCAGCCTAAAACCCTAAACAGCAAACAATGCAGGTGTAAAAGCACGGTGGCTAGGAAAAACTCCCTAGAAAGGCCAAAACCTAGGAAGAAACCTAGAGAGGAACCGGGCTATGTGGGGTGGCCAGTCCTCTTCTGGCTGTGCCGGGTAGAGATTATAACAGAACATGACCAAGATGTTCAAATGTTCAGCATGGTCAATGACAGAACAGTTGAAACTGGATCAGATGGACTCAAAGGAGCCATCATGTCAGGTAGTCCTGGGACATGGTCCTAGGGCTCAGAACAGTTGAAACTGTGGGGTGGCCAGTCCTCTTCTGGCTGTGCCGGCAGAACAAGATGTTCAAATGTTCAGACCAGCATGGACTGAAACTGGAGCAGGAGCATGGCCAGGTGGACTGGGGACAGTCCTCATGTCAGGTAGTCCTGGGACATGGTCCTAGGGCCCAGGCCAGTTGAAACTGGAGCAGCAGCATGGCCAGGTGGACTGGGGACAGCAAGGAGTCATCATGTCAGGTAGTCCTGGGGCATGGTTCTAGGGCTCAGGTCCATCCTGAGACAAGGCCGAGTATAGCCCACAAAGATCTCCGACACGGTACAACCCAAGGGGTTGCACTGTATATTGGCTTAGTCTTCCAATATTCCTTTAAAGGAAAAACATATGACAAAACAGGGTACGTACAGTACATGATATATTTTGCAGCCTACATACAGTACCTACATACCTTCATACAGTATGTCATCTTTCACCCCAACGATCTTCATATAGCCCTGTCATTTCCTGGGTTCAGAGCATCCTCTGTCTACGTCCCAAATGGCATTCTATTTCCTGTACAGTATACTTATTTTGACCAGGGCCCTTAGGGAGAATCCATGGGCCCTGGTCAAGAGTAGTGTAGTATGTAGGGAATAGGGTGCCATGTGGGACATAGACGCTGTTTCCTTGGGCGATTTCCTCTCTGAGTGAGAGAGCAGCCACTGGACTGAGCTCAGATGGAGTATGGCTTTATCAAAGAGCCATTACACTTTCACACATCCATTCCATTTTCACATTATTATGCATCTAAGTGTGTGTGTGTGTGTGTGTGTGTGTGTGTGTGTGTGTGTGTGTGTGTGTGTGTGTGTGTGTGTGTGTGTGTGTGTGTGTGTGTGTGTGTGTGTGTGTGTGTGTGTGTGTGTGTGTGTGTGTGTGTGTGTGTGTGTGTGTGTGTGTGTGTGTGTGTGTGTGTGTGTGTGACGCACGTCCATATGATACAGCCATTACACCTCACGCCGGTTCCATTTGCACCTTATTGTTTGTCTCATTGCTGGAAAATGCAGGTGATTTGCCAAGCCTGAAGAGGCACCTGATCCCTATTCCCCTGGTGCAAGGCAGTGTGTGTGTGTGTGTGTGTGTCCGTGCATGTGTCCATGCGTGCACATCTATACAGTGTGTGTGTGCAAGCTTGTGTGTCTGTGTCTAATAATTGCTATTTTATGTACATGTCAATGAGATGCGGAAACCCAGTCATGCTAATTTACAGGGCTGGTTGTTGCTGGTTCTGTGGCTGGTTGGTTGTATACTAAAATGAAGGAATATTATCTTTGATAACATGCTCTCTCTTTCTGTCCTCCCAGCTCCCTCACATCTGACCAGGGCTTGGACCTGATGGAACGTCTGGGTCGGAGGGTCAACCTCCACTTGACCGACCTTCTCCACCTCTCGTATGTATTACAGGACACACACACACACGCGCACATGCACTAAAGCACACATAAGGCTGTGATGTTCTTGGAATTTGAGGTTACGGTAATTGGCCAGGCCAATGTACACGGAAACCCACATAGCCAGGTTGGAGAGGATTGGCACGTTGTCCATTTTACACAATATTAGAGCATTATAGGCCTCAGAGCCAGAACAACCTTGTCGACTGCTGTTGAATAATAATGAATAGTCAGACGCATCCAACCTTTATTTTTAAGGAAACAGATTTATTTATCTCCTAGCAAGCAATGAAACGTGTATTGTATAAAAGAAAACCCCCTCATCAAATGTTTTTTTTACTGAAGTCCCATAGCCTATGGCGCTCTGCACTCCCGTGCATCTCGCATATTAGCTGCTTGAGCATCAAAGGAAAGTTGTAAATAGGAGCTGATGTAGAAAGATGCATAGATAATAGATTTTAGACTGTTATAATTAGAATTTAGTTTTATAATAATTTCCCACTATTAGGTTTATCTAAATTTAACTAAAGTTATGAAACCCATACCTGTCAGTTTTACAAGTTCTTCAATTACCATCACAGCCCTATGCACACACACAGCTTGTGTTTTTGTTGTTGATGAGTGGGACTGGAAGGTATTGTCGACATAACAGTCTAAACCAGGGATGTCAAACTCCTCCCTTGTACTTGATTGATCAATAAAGGCCATTGATTGGATAGGAACTCCCCTCATCTGGTTGTCTAGGTCTTTAAACTAGCAATCTGCAGTTTAAACAATAACAAAGCGGCCACTCCACCACTTTGATGGACAGCTCAGTGATGGGCCTGGAGAAATGTAACCACTCTCAAATTCATAGAGGGAGTTATGGGTCAAAGGACTGACCAGCCATGAGATCTAAATGATAGTTTTAACCATGTTTTAAAGCTGTGTTTGTTTACAGTGACATTGTTTACATCCATTGGAGTGAGACAAGGTTATATTTTGGTTTCTGATGGTGTAAGACGGATTCACTGAGCTCATGAGTAGAGGTCGACCGATTAATCGGAATGGCCGATTTAATTAGGGCCAATTTCAAGTTTTCATAACAATCGGAAATCAGTATTTTTGGACACCGATTTGGACTTTTTTTGGGGTTCTTTGCGTGTTTTTTCCACCTTTATTTAACTAGGCAAGTCAGTTAAGAACACATTCTTATTTTCCATGACGGCCTAGTAACGATGAGTTAACTGCCTTGTTCAGGGGCAGAACGACAGATTTTTACCTTGTCAGCTCGGCTATTCAATCCTGCAACCTTACGGTTAACTCGTCCAATGCTCTAACCACCTGCTTTACATTGCACTCCACGAGGAGCCTGCCTGTTATGCGAATGCAGTAAGAAACCAAGGTAAGTTGCTAGCAAACATTAAACTTATCTTATAAAAAACAATAAATAAATCAATCATAATCACTAGTTAACTACACATGGTTGACGATATTACTATTTTATCTAGCGTGTTCCGCTTTGCATATAATCGATGCGGTGCACAGTCGCGAAAAAGGACTGTCGTTGCTCCAACGTGTACCTAACCATAAACATTCATGCCTTTCTTAAAATCAATACACAAGTATATATTTTTAAACCTGCATATTTAATTAATATTGCCTGCTAACATGAATTTCATTTAACTAGGGAAAATGTGTCACTTCTCTTGTAACAGAGTCAGGGTATATGCAGCAGTTTGGGCCGCCTGGCTCATTGTGAACTGTGTGAAGACTATTTCTTCCTAACAAAGACAGCCAACTTTGCAAAACGGGGGATGATATAACAAAAGCGCATTTGAGAAAAAAGCACAGTCGTTGCATGACTGTACCAAACTATAAACATCAATGCCTATCTTAAAATCAACACACAGAAGTATATATTTTTAAACCTGCATATTTAGCTAAAAGAAATCCAGGTTAGCAGGCAATATTAACCAGGTGAAATTGTGTCACTTCTCTTGTGTTCTCTTGCGTTCATTGCATATATATGTATGCAACAGTTTGGGCCGCCTGGCTCGTTGCGAACTAATTTGCCAGAATTTTACGTAATTATGACAAAACATTGTGTGCAATGTAACAGTAATATTTAGACTTAGGGATGCCACCCGTTAGATAAAATACCGAACGGTTCCGTATTTCACTGAAAGAATAAACATTTTGTTTTCGAGATTATAGTTTCCAGATTCGACCATATTAATGACCTGCGGCTCTTATTTCTGTGTGTTATTATGTTATAATTAAGTCTATGATTTAATATTTGATAGAGCAGTCTGACTGAGCGATGGTAGGCACCAGCAGGCTCGTAAGCATTCATTCAAACAGCACTTTCGTGCGTTGTGCCAGCAGCTCTTCGCAATGCTTCAAGCATTGCGCTGTTTATGACTTCAAGCCTATCAACTCCCGAGATTAGGCAGTTTAACCGATGTGCAATGGCTAGCTAGTTAGCGGGGTGTGCGATAATAGCTTTTCAAATGTCACTCGCTCTGAGACTTGGAGTAGTTGTTCCCCTTGCTCTGCAATGGCCGCAGCTTTTGTGGAGCGATGGGTAACGCTGCATCGAGGGTGGCTGTTGTCGTTGTGTTCCTGGTTCGAGCCCAGGTAGGAGCGAGGAGAGGGACGGAAGCTATACTGTTACACTGGTAATACTAAAGTGCCTATAAGAACATCCAATAGTCAAAGGTATATGAAATACAAATTGTATAGAGAGAAACAGTCCTATAATAACTACAACCTAAAAACTTCTTACCTGGGAATATTGAAGACTCATGTTAAAAGGAACCACCAGCTTTCATATGTTCTCATGTTCTGAGGAAGGAACTGAAACTTTAGCTTTCTTACATAGCACATATTGCACTTTTACTTTCTTCCCCAACACTTTTTTTTTGCATGATTTAAACCAAATTGAACATGTTTCATTATTTATTTGAGGCTAAATTGATTTTATTGATGTATTATATCAAATTAAAATAAGTGTCATTAAGTATTGTTGTAATTGTCATTATTACAAATAAAATAAAATAAATGAATCGGCCGATTAATTGGTATTGGCTTTTTTTGCGTCCTCCAATAATCGGTATCGGCTTTGAAAAATCATAATTGGTCGACCTCTACTCATGAGGCATTCATAAGTTATATTCTTCTAGAACCAATGGCTATATATAATTACTTCAATGCCCAAAAATGGATGGAGCAACTGTAGATTGCTGCATATTGAAAGGAAGTCCCAAAGACCAGCAGACACACAGCCCTCCACGAATTAAGTTTGAAACCCTTGGTCTAAACTAAAAGACTATTTATAATTCAGAAAAGGAAGACGTTTTTTGTGATGTTAAAAAAAAACTCCAATGTGAGCCTAGGGAACAGATTAAAGGTTGTCCAGCACTCCAGAAACACTAAGTACTGTGTGTGTGGAGCTGCCCCTGCAGTGCAGTAGCAGAGTGTGTAGGCGTTTGTTGTTATTCTGACCTTTGTGTGTTTGACTTCCTCTGGGGAGAGAAATCAGCTCTAATTACCTCCACATATAGAATGCGTCCTAAATGGCACCCTATTCACTATATAGGATCCGTAGGGTTCTGGTCAAAAGTAGTGCACTATATAGGGAATAGTGCCATTTGGGACATAACATATTCTGATGTCTCTATTGGATTCACACCGCTGCATTGTTGTTGTCGATGACTCTAAACACATTTAAAAAACAGTCATGTTTCCTAACAATATGCTCTTTGTTGTGAAAAGACTTGAGAAACACACGCAAGTACATAAGCTTGCGCACACACACACACAGAATCCCACTGCAGAGAGATAGCAGTGTTCATGTATTAATGACATGGTGGACTATCCTTGAACCCAGCTAGATTCTCATGGTAGTTCTATGGATATGCTGCTGGAAGCAGACCATGTAGGAGGCAGACGAGGCCTGTAAAAAATCAAGTCTGACAATCCTTTCAAGCCCCTACACCAGGGGAGGGGATGTCTGGGTGCTTCTCATACAACACTATTATATGCTTAGATGCCAGAGGTGCAAACAGTAGGCTTTGTTTCTATGGATGCCTACTGCTATTTAGGTGCTTAGTTACATTATTTTGGAGGTAAATATGACAAATGATCATTGTGGTCCTATGTGGCTCAGTTGGTAGAGCATGGTGCTTCCATTGCCAATAATCATGGGTTTGATTCCTGCTCGGGCCACCCATTTGAAAAATTCACGCTGCGGCCACCCATATGAAAAATGTATGCTCGCATGACTGTAAGTTGCTTTGGATAAACGAGGCTGCTTAATGGCATACAGTATGTTATTTTTGTGTAACATACTTGATTTTAGTGATAGGACAAACTAGGCAAACCCACCAAATGAGATTTTAACCAACAAAACAGTTTCAACCACAAGTCATTCGAAATTGCTCAACTAACTTGTCAATTGCTCATGAGGGATGAGCGCTATGAGTCATGCATCTCTGTCCAGACCGGCTCTATTATGCCGCACCGAGCTGATAGCTTAGCGCCTACGTAGTCTGTTCCAGTAGACCAATATACAGAGATACAGATGCCTGCTAATGTATCTTTTGTCTGCCCTGTTTTTCCCTGCTTTTGGACTAAATGCGCTGTGCTTGAAGCGTATTTATGGAGTAATGATGGCCGTCTGTTCGCGGATGACGCGAGCCGGAGCTCATTGTGTTTCTCTCCAGTATGCTCAGCAGGTGAGACTATGAAAGCACCCATCTCGATGTGAACAAACTGTCTGCTAGTATGGGTCAGAACACACTGACACCCTGACTGTATCCCAAATGGCACCATATTCCCTACATAGTGCATAGGGCTCCAGTCAAAAGCAGTGCACTGGGTCGTTCCACCAATTCTGTGCCTTTTTGATAAGTGTAACTTTGTCCAAAAACACGTTCATCTAATTTGGACATTCTGTCATAAAGAGAACATGTTCGACTTCATAAACACATTTTCCCATCTCAAGAGGTTAAATTAAAAAAGAAACACTACAGTAAGTGCCTATTAAGTGCCAAATAAAATTAAAGTGTTGATTGTAATAGAGATTATGATTTCATTTGAAATCAGACATAAATGCCCTTGTGACAGGGGGAATGGAAGCTTGTTGTGTGCAACAGGGAGGGGCAATTGAATAAAAGCTTCACATTAAACGCCCACAACAGAAGAAATATACTTTTTCTAGCTGAAAGTCAATGGCCAGAGGTTACCCATGATGTTGCACAACGACTTAAGTCAATAAGTCCTAGTTTTAATCAAAGTATGATCTAGTTGGCCTTGAAGTGACAAATCCGAACTGTCATTTTGTGCAAATCCATATGAATGCGTTGTCTTTTCCTATGATATGACAAATTATTTTCAGCCTACGCTTTGATTCAGGGCTGGTAACATTTATTTTAATGTTACCACCCCATTGCATTGTTTCTTAATCAGAAACAGCAAAAAAGTTATTCCTCTTTGAAGGGCCAAATAGCCTTGATAATTTGTACATTTTCACTTTTTTTTCTCTAGCTAGTCTCTATACAAAATACATATCTAACCAGTTTATAAATGGTATAATTGCATAACATGATAGCATTTGGCCTGCCCCTGTCGCCCCAAGATAAATGTTTTTGACCCCTAAAGACTTGCTTCACTCCACGCTCCACTGTTTTGATTGGTGTAGCGACAGCTAGAAACCTCAAGTGTCTAGCCAGAAATTCAAGGAACTGATCAGACCACACGTCCGCATGTTGATTTTGTCCACCCACACCAGACACGATCAGGACACCCAGGTTAGAGTATCAAAACGGAACTCTCAACCAACTATGTTAATTGGGGACAAGTCGTATAGCATTAAAACATTTATGGCAATTTAGATAGCTAGCTTGCTGTTGCTAGCTAATGTCCTGGGATATAAACATTGGGTTGTTATTTTACCGGAAATGCACAAGGTCCTCTGCTCCGACAATTAATCCACAGATAAAAAGGGAAACAAGAGTTTGTTTCTAGTAATCTCTCCTCCTTCACGTTTATTCTTCTTCTTTGGACTGACCAACTTTAAGGTGCATTTCCACCAATTGGACTGGAGTGTGGACCTCAGTTAATCTTTCAATCACCCACGTGTGTATTTGCTCCTAAAAACCAAAAAGGAGATGGGAGAGGCGGGACTTGCAGCGCATCAAGCGTCACAAATATAACCAAGTTCTATTTTAGCACGTGGCTGACTTGACTTTGCAGTGCCAAAGCCTGCCAGCAGCTTACCTATCAAAGTTTGCAACGTGTCCATTACAATGTTGAAAAACACATATCAGCAATCTTTCAATAGTTATCCATATAACAGGAACTTCGTCTAAGTCTTTCTAACTAGATTTGTAGCCACAATTTTTCCTTAAATCAATGCTTATGACAAATCCAGAACCAACCAAAGGGCCACTGAAAACATTAGCTGTATAAGGTTAGCTAGCTAGTTACACTGACAGCTGTCAGTGCTCTCTATTTGTTCATGTTTATGAACTCCACATGGAAATTCCCACACCCAATAAGTAGCTTTGTCATTCTTCAGAGGTGGAACCTAAACGTGCATTTCCTTTCTCGGACAGGAAATTAGGTTGAAGGTGTGGCGTCAACTTCCTCTGGGGGGTACTTAAAACAAATTCTACAACAGTTGACGTGTTATGCTGGTCCCGCTCAGTTTTCCACCACAAAACACCATAAAAAGGTAGAACCAGCTCACCTGCTTTTACACTATGATTTGACAATAGGAGGCACGTGGGTTTCAAGTTTGGGGAAGCTAATGTTCACCATAAAAATGCACCTTTTTATAATAAAGCATTCGATGCTTCATCACATTTGCAGACTTCCTGTATGTAAGAGCCTACTATTGGTAATGTGATGAGTAGATTCGATAATCATAATTTATAATATAACTCGATTACTGTTCACAAAAAAATACAGTTCAATGCATGGCTGGCCTAGGCTGTCCTAGGATAAGGCCTAGGATGTATCAGATACGTACTTCTTTCTTTGCACAGGAAACATTTAGCCTTTTCTAAACACATGTCATGCAATTATACTACACGTTATATGACTGGAGACATTTTCAGAATCTTTTGTAATACGACAAATTGCAGGTTAGCCTACTCTGCTGACACTGACAAACAGGCGTTGTCTGATCCATATAATAGGCCTACGAGAAGGGGAGACGGCAATAGAATACGATGCCCATCTAAACTGCAGGAGGAAATTATTGTCCAAAAACAAATTTACCATTTACCCAACAATTCTAAATAGTAAGTATGTGCAGTGCACTCACCGGGGGTGCCAATAAGATAGGCTGTACTGTTGTTAGCTCAATTAAGTTGAGAATTTTGATAAATTAAAATACAGATTTGAGTATTTCCTTTCCAAACTATGTTTTCCCACGACTGTATTTTGAAATATTACGATATGCCTACGTGGGGCATCACTACTTTTCACTGACAGTCACAACTCAACAATCATATACAATGTATTTGGTATTTGTCTAGTGCACTGCCCAAATTGCGTGCGCTGTCTTTACTTCCGACAGAAGGTTTTCACCAACAACGAATGAGGCAGGAGAAGTTCCTCCCCAATTCATTTTCAACGAGGGCACGCAGAGAAATGTGCAGGGGATTGTGGGAAGGTGAGCAGTGAGAATCCTGCTTGCGGAGCGGTAGAGAAAGTTCTGCAACTGTCGGCAAAGCGATTTTAAAACGATCCAGAACTTTTTTTTTAAAGAAGCTAATATTCCTCTGGCCAAATCATGCTTTAGTAGACTATTTTGAATGATTGTATTTATTTATGTATAGACAAGTGTAGGCTAATTAGGCTATATAATTTTGGCAATTTAATTCAACTTACTTTAGGCAATGCTTCCCCTA
This sequence comes from Oncorhynchus gorbuscha, assembly GCF_021184085.1. Classification (NCBI taxonomy): domain Eukaryota; kingdom Metazoa; phylum Chordata; class Actinopteri; order Salmoniformes; family Salmonidae; genus Oncorhynchus; species Oncorhynchus gorbuscha. The sequence goes on along the minus strand of NC_060179.1, from coordinate 33,591,727 downwards.
GACTTATGGATGCACTGCCTATGGATTTGACGATTTAAAGGTTTAATGTTTAAAGGAATAGTTCCACCACATTTAAACAAGTTCAGTTCACGTAACAGGGTTGACCTTACAATGAAATAAATAATAATCACATTAAATAAATCATTCTTCAGAAATGACTTTGTCCAAGCAGCAAAATGACTAGGGATTTACAATGATGGCGAACATGGAGCAACGTTGGGGTTAAATGGGTTAAAACCTTTCTAGAAGTCACAGAGGGACAAAATGTAAAAAATAATGAATTTTGGCTCTAGCAAGTCTTTACATTTTTTAAAATTCTCCATGTGGTCTATATTAAAGGGCACTTCATTTATTATAACAGGCTTTTAAAATTAAATATTGGTGCACAATTTCTACTTAAAATATCAAAGGAATGCAAAAGGGAAGCAGCCTCGTGCTTCACTCTCTGTCGGTGTGCAGGATGAGATTGAATGAGGTGAAAAGAGATATTCCATAGGACAGGATACAGGCCATATAAAAGGATTATCATGATACAAATGAGGTGGTTTAGCGTTGGGGTGCATGTTTTGGATGGATTTCAGGTTGTACATTGGGTACTGTTATGTAAAAGAGTATAAACAGCACGTTTCTTTGAATATGGTGATTACGTATGAGTTTTACTGATTATAGACACTAGGGGGAGTGGCCTCCTCGAACACTGAGGTACGCTGAGAGGAACTGAACCCGGTGAACTGATGGACAAAAGCATTCACACACAACACAAAGACACACACCGACGCATGCACGAACACAAACACACACGCACAGGCGCAGACAGGCAGACAGACAGGCGGTGACACACGTACACAAAGACACACAGTCGCACACGCACACACACTTCCCCCAACTAAGCTAATATGAGCACTGAGCTTATAAGCCCCATTCGATTACACAGAACACCAGCTGAGTTTGGTAGATAACTTATCCAACTCAATCACCCTAGAGTAGAGGTTTTTCCAAAAAATTGAAGAAAAACACAACTGTTTCATTTGAGATGCATCAAGATTCCTGGCATACCGTTGGCACCAGGGAGAATGTTGGAGTGATTGTGGAAATATAGACCTTTGAGAGAGCAAACAGAGCTCAGTTGAAGGCAATAAAAGAAGCACGTTTCTCTTTGAGAAGGTAAAAGTGAGGAACGTTGCTCACTCAATGCTCATTCAAAGCTGCGTACATGGGTGCGTCCCCTATTCTTTATATAGTGAAGTAGTGCACTATATAGGGATTAGGGGGGCCGTTTGAGATGCAACACATGCCTCCTATGGCGGCTGTGACGGACAGTCTTCTCTCAGACTGGGTTACTATAGGGTGCCAGTGTGATGATGGATCATCTCCCAGCTCATACAAAGAGGCTGGAATTAACTAGACTTCCCAGGCAACACTCAACGGGTGAAAAATGACTTGATGTGTGTCCCAAATGGCACCCTATTCCCTATGTAGTGCACTACTTTTGAACAGGGCCCAGGGGGTAATTTCACCTGACAATGCCCCTTCACACTTCAAACATCCTAGAATTCTGGCATTTCCCCACAACTACTGCTCTAAACCAATGTTTGGTTGTGTCTTATCCACAATTTTTGTATTGGCAGTAGGGCTGGAATATATTATTTTTATTATGATCATTGAGATACTTCCTTTTGCAATACATTTTTTGACTCAATGTCATGTGAATTGTAATATTGTAATCAAGATTTTTTTTTATTCCTGGCATTATTTAAAAGACCTACAGTGCATTCGGAAAGTATTCAGACCGCTTGACATTTTTGGCTGTGTGCTTAGTCGTTGTCCTGTTGGAAGGTGAACCTTCGCCCCAAGCTGAGTACTCTGGAGCAGGTTTTCTCCAATGATTTCTCTGTACTTTGCTCCGTCTCATCTTTCCCTCGATCCAGACTAGTCTCCCAGTCCCTGCCGCTCAAAAACATCTCAAAAGCATGATGATGCCACCACCATGCTTCACCGTGGGGATGGTGCCAAGTTTCCTCCAGATGTGACGCTTGGCATTCAGGCCAAAGAGTTCAATCTTGGTTTCATCAGACCAGAAAATCTTGTTTCTCATGGTCTGAGAGTCTTTAGGTAACTTTTGGCAAACTCCAATCAGGCTGCCATGTACCTTTTTACTGAGGAGTGGCTTCTGTCTGGCCACTCTACCATAAAGGCATGATTGGTGGAGTGCTGCAGAGATGGTTGTACTTCTGGAAGGTTCTCCTATCTCCACAGAGGAACTCTTGAGCTTTGTCAGAGTCACCATCGGGTTCTTGGTCCCTTCTCCTCCTTCTCCCCCGATTGTTCAGTTTGGCCAGGTGGCCAGCTCTAGGAAGAGTCGTGGTGGTTCCAAACTTCTTCCATTTTTAAGAATGAGAGAGGCCACTGTGTTCTTGGGGACCTTCAATGCTACAGACATGTTTTGGTGCCCTTCCTCAAATCTTTGCCTTGGCACAATACTGACTCAGAGCTCTACGGACAATTCCTTCGACCTCATTGCTTGGTTTTTGCTCTGATATGCATTGTCAACTGTGGGACCTTTATATAGACCGGTGTGTCTTTCCAAATCATGTCCAATCAACTGAATTTACCACATGTTTCTACAACTTGATTGGAGTCCACATCTCAAGGATGATCATTGGAAACAGGATGCACCTGAGCTCAATGTTGAGTCTCATAGCAAAGGGTCTGAATACTTATGTAAATAAGATATTTCTGTTTTATTTGTATAAATTTGCAAACATTTCTTAACCTGTTTTTGCTTTGTCATTATAGGGGTATTGTGTGCAGATTGATGAGGGAAAAAAATAATTTATTTTAGAATAAGGATGTAACATAACAAAATGTGGAAATGTCAAGGGGTCTGAATTAAGTGCGCTGTAAGTAACATAGTAATAAAACAAATCTCCTGGCCTGTGTCTAAGATGTAGAAGTATCTGCCTCCATCACACCACCATTAAACCCTATAGATTAACTAGATTTATTTATTTTTGCCCCCTTTTTCTCCCCATTTTCGATCTCATCGCTGCAACTCCCCAAGTGTCATAGCGGGCGAAGGTCGAGTCATGCGTCCTCCGAAACATGACCCGCCAATCCGTGCTTCTTAACACCCGCCCACTTAACCCGGTTGTGACACAGCCCGGGAACGAACCCGGGTCTGTAGTTATGCTTTTAGCACTGCGATGCAGCGCCTTAGACTGCTGCGTCACTCAGGAGGCCCCCTAGATTTTTTTTTTTTTTTTTACAAATTGCTGTTGGCTTTCTGCCTATTTGTCTCAGAGAATGATTTTTCTCTGTGTATGTAGCCCGGTATGGGGCAATGCTTCTGCAGACATACACTACCAGTCAAAAATATTAGAAAACCTACACATTCAAGGGTTTTTCTTTATTTTTACTATTTTCTACATTGTAGAATAATAGTGAAGACATCAACTATGAAATAACACATATGGAATTATGTAGTAACCAAAAAAGTTTGAAACAAATCAAAATAGATTTTATATTTGAGACTCTTCAAATAGCTACCCATTGCCTTGATGACAGCTTTGCACACTCTTGGCATTCTCTCAACCAGCTTCATGAGGGAGTCACCTGGAATGCATTTCAAATAACAGGTGTGACTTTTAAAAGTGAATTTGTGGAATTTCCTTAATGCGTTTGAGCCAATCAGCTGTGTTGTGACAAGGTTAGGGGATATACAGAAGATAGCCCTATTTGGTAAAAGACCAAGTCCATACGTTATGGCAAGAACAGCTCAAATATGCAAAGAGAAACAACAATCCTTCATTACGTTAAATATTCCGTATTTACTGACCTTCATGTCTTAAAGAACTTTGAACGTTTCTTCAAGTGCAGTCGCAAAAACATCAAGCGCTGTGATGAAACTGGCTCTCTTAACTCTTGGAACTACCGCTCCCGGATCTGGGAGAATTGTCATTAACTGACACTAATTAGCATAACGCAACGGACAAAAAATATTACTAGAAAATATTCATATTCATGAAATCACAGGTGAAATATATTGAAACACAGCTTAGCCTTTTGTTAATCACCCTGTCATCTCAGATTTTGAAATTATGCTTTACAGCCAAAGCAAGACAAGCATTTGTGTAAGTTTATCGATAGCATAGCATTATGCCTAGCCAGCAGGCAGCTTGGTCACAAATCAGAAAAGCAATCAAATGAAATCGTTTACCTTTGAGCTGCGGATGTTTTCACTCACAAGACTCCCAGTTAGATAGCAAATGTTCCTTTTTTCCATAAAGATTATTTTTGTAGCCGAAATAGCTCTGTTTGTTCTTCACGTTTAGCTGAGAAATCAACCGGAAATTGCGGTCACGACAACGTCGAAAAATATTCCAAATTCGATCCATAATATCGACAGAAACATGCCAAACGTTTTTTATAATCAATCTTCAAGGTGTTTTTCAAATATCTATTCGATAATGTATCAACCGGGTCAGTTGGCTTCTTAGTAGGAGCGAGAGAAACAATGGCTGCATTTGTCTAATACGCACAAATCCCTCTGAGAGACACCAGGTGACCACTTACGCAATGTTGTCACTCACGCTCATTTTTCTAAATAAAAGCCTGAAACTATGTCTTGTGACACTAGACACATTAGGGAAGCCATAGAAAAAGGAATCTGGTTGCAATCCCTTTCACTGCTCAATAGGGACGCATAGGAATAGGGACGCATAGGAACGCAGAGGTTTCTAAATAAGTCAGTTCTGTTATGCTCACAGACAATATTTTACAGTTTTGGAAGAGTGTAGAGTGTTATCTATCCTAAGCTGTCAAAACTGAAATTATAACCAGCTTTGTTTGTATGGCTTGTTTAAGAAAGAGCGATACTTTAATGAAGGCAAAAAGGCCATTTTTGAGCAAAGGATGACCCTTTCTTAATAATCTACTGGAGATCCGTTTTGGATTTAAGTATAATTTATGTATGAGTGAAGCTTTTAGTGAGAGGTTTAAAGCTTTAATATTTAATCATTTTAGCCCCCCAAACTCATATTCATTATATAAATAGGTACGTTTAATTTTGTCTGGCTTAGCATTCCAAATAAAATGAAATCTTTTTTGCTCATATGATTTTAAAAAACGAGTCATCTGGAGTGAGCAGTGCCATTAGTAAGTAATTAAACTGTGATAGGACCAACAAGTTATTCAATGTGATTTTTCCATAAATAGACAAGAGTCTCCATGGTTGCAGAATCTTATCAATTTTGGCAACCTTCTATTGAAATGAATTGTGGTAAGTTCATTTATATTTTTGGAGATGTGAATACCAAGTATGTCTACTAAACCCTAAGCCCAACTACAAGGTAGTGTAAACACTGTTTTTCTTTTTACGATCCAGTATGTAATATTGTGTCGTAATTAGGTTTTAATCCCGAGAGGCCAGAAAAGTGATCAAGACCTTCAATTAGACTGTTCAGGGATGCAGATTGCGGACTTAGAAAAAAAACTAGTCATCAGCATACATTGACACTTTTGTCCCCTGTATTTCTAAACCCTTGATGTTCTTGTTTTAATAGCTAGCATTTCAATGGCCATAATAAATAGATATGGAAACAACGGACAGCCTTGTTTTACTCCTCTTAAAAGCTCACTACTTTCTGAGTGGTAAACATTATTTACTATTTTACATCTGGGGTTGCTGTACATAACTTTAACCCATTGTATAAGAGATTCAACTAAATTAAAGTAATCCACACATTTATTTATAAATTATGGTTTTACATTATGAAACCTTTTCAAAATCTGCTATGAAGACCAGGCCTGGTATCTTTGTTTCATAATGTTCAATTGTTGCAAGTAATTGTCGTATTTTATCTCCAATATATTATCCATGTAAAAAACCTGTCTGATCAAGGTGAACAATATCTGGTAAAACCTCTTTTTATTCTATGTGCCCTGCATTTCACCTGGATTTTCACATCACAACATTGAAGTGATAGAGGCCTCCAGTTTTTTAAATGGACTGGATCTTTATACTTACCACCTGGGTTCTGTTTTAGTAGTAATGAAATCAGACCTTCTTGTTGAGTACCTGAAAGTCTACCATTTGTATAGGAGTAATTAAAACATGTTAATAAGGGATCTCCGAGTACTTAAAAAAAAGGTCTGATATACCTTTACTGGTATACCGTCAAGCCGTGGTGTTTTTCCAGACTGAAAAGATTTTATTGCCTCAAAGTTCCTCTTCTGTAAGTTGGCCTTCACACAGGTCTTTCTGTAAATGTGTTATTTTTACATTATTATTATTATTATTATTATATTATTAGGAAAGAAATCCTTATAGTTAACATCATTCAGTGGATATTCAGGAGACTGAAAATAAAGCATACACTTAAAATATTGTTGTTTCCTCTTTCAAAATATAATTTGGTGAATTATGGATAACTCCATTTGTAATGAGTTTCTGTAAATGATTTTTGGTAGATTTTCTATGTTGATGATTCAAGAAAAAAAGTTTTTCACCATTTCCCATCCAATTTGCTTTATTTTTTGTAATACATTACACTTAATCGTTCTTGAATAAGTACCTCCAATTCCTTTTGTTTTTCATCTCTCCTATTTTGTGCCGCTATACTACAGTTCCATTACCATCTACCTGTGCTGTTCCTTCCTCTATTTCCTTTATTAGTCAAATTGTTTTTTGACCTAAACTGTTTTTGTTTTAATGATGAGTGTTGTATTGAATGGCCTCTGAAAGTACATTTGAACGTGTCCCATGCAATAAGGGGAACTGCTGTACCTATGCTGTACAAGAAAAAGTCAATTATGAATTATTTTGTCTTAGAAATTTTGTAATAGTTAAATGGAGGCCAATTAGATGGTGATCTGATCCCATTCGGTCTCCTATTAATACTTTTTTCTACTTTTGATGCCAGAAAGAATGAGACCAGGAAGTAATCAAGACTGCTAGCTTGATTAAGCCGCCTCCCAAGTTTATCTCACTAGGCCAGGGTTTTTCAACCTCCATATATCCACTAGTTCTAATGTATCCATGATCTTTGTGCTTGAGGGTGATCGTTTGTAGAGTGATTTCCTGTACGATCCATTGAGGTACTTAAAACCGTATTATAATCTCCCACCATAATAATAGATTATTTCGTTGCTTGTGAGCTCAACAGATTATTATATATATTTTCAAAGAAGTGTGGATCATCGTTATTTGGCCCATATAGATTCATTAGCCAGATCTGTTTTTGGTCCAATAGCATATTTAAAATAATCCGTCTTCCTTGAGGATCTGTTTGCACAGCTTGCACAATCGGATCAACATTTGTATTAATTATTCAAATCACCACTTTTGAATTTCTTCGCCCGTGACAAAAATATATTTCTCCCTCCCAGTCCTTTTCCCACCAATCTCATCTATATTTGTAGAATGAGTTTCCTGTAAACAATAGATATTATATTCTTTCTATTTTAGCCATGTAAAAATGTATATTTTTTGATCTGCTAAGCCATTCCAATTAACTTTCTATATTTATTTCCCCACTTACCATAATGATACTTACCACAACCAATGTTTTGTAAACTTACCATTAAAAAGCACCATGATGATTAAGTGTCCATATAGCTGTACCATAATAATATGCACTGTTAAGCTGCAACTTTGTAAACCTCCAATTGTCTTAATATTCTGCCCACTAAAAACTCCCACCATATTTAGGTCTGTTGCCACTAAGACCATCAGACCATCTCCCTGATGCGTCCTAAGGCAAACCCTTAGCCACCAATTGGTGTTGGCCAGAAGGAAATATGGGCAGTCCCATGATAACATACATATCTATGAGGATGCTTAAGAGAACTAACCAAATAACATGGAAAACAGTAATAAATAAATAATATATATATATATATATATATATATAAGAAAATAGTAACTATATCAGATAATATTAATAGAAATAATAACAGCACAATCTTATAAATGCCTGCTCATATATTTAGAAAGTCCTAGCAAACCTGTAAGCATGTCAACCCAGCCTGCTCAGTTCATTTTATTCTATTTGTTTTTAATGAAGAGAAAACAACCTAAATATATCGCAAGAGCAGTCCTTATTTTATGACCATTAAATGCAAGACATATTTCATGTCGTCCTCATTATATCCTGTTCTATTACGACAAACTAAGGAAAATGGAGCATAGATTCTAACGGCCGCTAATGACCGCAAGTAAAATGTGTCTTAGGCATCGCATCATATCCTGTTTTATATATTTATATATATATTATCACATGATAGAACAGTATTCCTGTTATATCGTGCCGCGGCCGTGCCAGAGCCGACCGCAAGCCAAACACCTAGGCCTATATCATTAGGATCAAGAATATAAAAGGTTAACATAAATAGCTTATATAGAAATATATAATATACCTTTCTCTCGCTTAGAGAAGTGCTTCCATAAGCCAATTATTGTATTAGTTCTACCGTTAACTTGAATCGCTTTATCCCAGTGTTAACCAGCCTGCCACACACTAGAGACAACAACTCTCTTGACAATACCTAATCCATCCATTTGCCAGTGTGTATCGGAAGAATAATCCTTATTTACATTTTTTATATTGTGATGGATTTATTTTTATGTGAAAGGTAATAACACCAATTATTTTAGGATTGTATAGGCCTATTCCTATAGAGAACCTAGGCAGGTTTTTAATGATATAATCCTTTATCCTAGCCCTAACAATAAATCTAATATTTATTCAGTTATATCTTAAAAGCTAATTGTTCCGTTTCACATCGGCAAACAAGGGCCGCACTATATAACAGCTTTTAGGTCATAATATACCCGACGTCTACAATTAAGCCATATCATATTTAAACAAAACAAAAAACTACCTTGGTATTGCCAATGTACAATCGTCAAATGAAATACATAAAAAATCATATGTATAAGGGACTACTTCAAAAGGAGGTAGCTGTCACTCACAGCCACGTTGTAATCTGCGAGTCCTTGAACATTTGGTTGTTTACTTACAATGTTTCGACCAGGAAGTACATTGTTTATTCAGATTGCCTGCTGCAGTTGTTTGAGAGATGTCCAGTTTGCAGCCGAACCTGCAACGTAGAGAAGACCAGCAAGGGGACCCTCAGCATCACGCAGACATGACTTCGCCGTGAGCATTCCTATACATGGAACAGGGAGGACACTTGAATTAGGTTGGTGACATTTGACCTGTTCAAAGGTCAAAACAGTTTAGAGTTTTGTCCCAATTCACCTTCATAACCTCGCCTGGTGGAAGCAGCCTGATCACTGCGTTTAACATTCTATTTCACTTCACACATATGATATCTGACGTGAAATTGAAAGGTGAATGCAGCGATCAGGTTGGTTCCGCTACGCTAATCAGGACCACCATTGATCATGTAATCAGTGCTCCGTGTTTGTGTGTGACAGACCAGTGTCTTTGATGAGGGGTCAGGAACTGATCTATGCTGCCATGCCTATCAATGGGGCGCTGGCAAAGACCTCACCTCCAGCCTCACCTCTTGCCTGCTCACCAACGGTCGTCGATGGGGTTGCCCAGAATTAGGTAGGTTTAGTCTGACCTCTTCAAACTTCAACATAGTAGATTTTTGTTGTCAAATATCACCTGTCCTAACTGCCGTTGGTAATACAACCGCAACTGTGTATGTGTTCACAGATGCATCTATGGAACAAGCACTTGGAGACTTGCAAGATGATGTGAGTCCCGACTTGGGCTTGATACTGATGTCTCTAAATGGAGAGAGATCTTGCACTCGGCATTAAAATTGTACTTGACACAACTTTTACTTATGTTGTCATTTTCTGTTAATGAATTGTGGGAGAAACCCTGTTTATTCCGCACCAGGATCAACTCCTGTTGAATACGGGACACCACAAAGGAAGGCATGATCGCCCCGACATGTTTTCCAAGGTAGCCCCATTACCACCAGGCAATGCCGATAGGCGCAGTATCTGTATCAGCTGGGAATGATGATGAAGGGTGTACATTGTTATATTAGCAGAACACTGCTTCTATGGTATTATGTAAAGGGTTGTTTATTCTACATTGACCTGTTAATACATTTAAAAGTGATCAAAACACTTAGTTTACAATATCTACGTCAATTCAGAAATTGCATTCTTCTCACATTACTCTGTAGGCTACTGACCTATTCAAAGCTTCCTCCGGCATCTCACCAGACATCTCTTGCCTGTAGTTATTGAACTCGACCTGCAGGAGGTTTGAATGTTGTGATTGATTGGGGGAAAACAGCTGCAGGCAAGGTTCTGACAGATGGGTGTGTCTTGGTGGTGACAAGGACACACCCAAGAAATACACATCAAACCACACCCCCAAGCCAACTCACGTTTGGCTTCTGTCATGGCCGCCAGCATTTCTTGAGGAGCAAGCCAAAAGACGAGGCCAAATCAGCGGTTCCTCTACTCTATAAGATGTGGCCATCTATTGATTTTATGTTACTAAACGATCACAGTAGTAATTCTTCAACGAGTCTTACCTCTGTTTGTGTTTTGAGCACATACCCCCTAAAAGGTCTGTTCCTGGCCCTGGACAGACGGGTAGCCAGAGATGAAAAGCAAACAAGGTTCTCAGCTGCAATACGGGGCCACAATTCCATGTTTTTGGTGTTTTTTTGTTCAAATTCAAATAAAGAGAGAAAACAACCCCCCCTTCCATTGTCTGTGTCCATGTCCGCTATGAAAGGTGCGAGTTGATTTTAAAGCTCGCTGGTCGCCGAAGCTCGCTGGTCGCCGAAGCTCTCAGGGAGTCGCTCTGTCTTTCTCGACTCGTCTCTATTCCTCTCTTTTCTACCTCGGACTGCGGTTCAATTGAAGGGTATTGAGTTTGGGGTGTTCAAAAGGAGGTTGCTAATTTTGTCTCTTTTTCTTCTGTCTTCCAGAGTGCTGGGTCCAGCTGTAACCTTCAGGGTGGGCACCAACCCTCACAATGTTAGCACTGCAGATGTGGCTCACGTTGCAGGTAGGACCATTCTCACAGTTACACCAACCTATATCCCCCATGATCCACCCACCATTATCATGACTGATCATCACCATTTATTGAATAATGTGTCCCCGAACAAAGGTGGGGGAGGCCCACATTTTTTTCTCCCTTAACTGACTTGCCTAGTTAAATAAAGGTCAAATAAAACATACAATTCATGCACATGTACACTGACAGTCACACAGCACACACACACAATGAGACACACAATAGTTTGTGTGCTCTACCCATGCAGCACACAAACCCACACAGCAAGTAGAAATTATTAGCTACATTTCTAACTCAGCACATTTAAATAGAAAGAACCACATCGTGCCAATGACCTCCATTATACTGGATTTAATTTCCACCACCTACACACCATTTTTGTCATGTTCTCTCTGTTTGAGTAAATGAGAGTCTCAGATCCATCGCGCTTATAGGATAGGTATCAGTGTCCTTCTAGTCCGGACAAGCCCATGTCTATAAGATTATTAACATGGTGTAATGACCAATGAGGATCATTTTCACACAGGATAACAAGCTGGACACACTGCTGTTCCTACTGAGATACATAGTCTGCATCCCAAATGGCAGCCGATTCCCTATTTAATGCCCTACTTTTGACCAGGGCCCATAGGCTTAGTATTAGGGCTCTAGTCAAAAGTAGTGCACTATATAGGGCGTAGGGTGCCATTTGGGATGGAGAGTGTGACTCTCAGACAAGCTAGTCTTCGTATAGCCAGATGTGGTCTGATAGAAAGGTGTCCTGGCGAGAGAGAGAGAGAGAGAGAAATAGGATTTGATATTTCAGTATGCACCGCTCCTGCACCGCACCACAACACAACGCTGGCATTGTCTGAGCTTGGGACAACACGGGAGGGTGTCGCCCTTGCTTCGATTGGAATTGACTTTGCGAAGCAGAGAGCAACAGTCCAACAGTCAATAACACCGGGGTTGGACCAACAACAGTAACAACACTAGCACAAACCTCATGGAGCCTTTTTTTATTGGCTGAAATGTGCTGTTCCATTGAAAGGAATTTGGCACCACTCTACTCCTGTTGTATTATAGGGTGGTATATGGGGGTTTGTTTCTGTCCTATCCATTTACAGAGATGCTACAACAACAACACTACACTCTTAGGGAGGAAAAAAGGTGCTAAGTAGAACCATACAGGCTTCTTCGGTTTGTCCCCATAGCGAAACCCTTTTTGGTGCTAGGTAGAACCCTTTGCAGAGGGTTCTATCTAGGGTTCTTAAAATAACCCCTGTATATGGTTATACCTAAAATCCTCTATGAAGGGATCTACCTAGAACCATCTATGAAGGGTTCTACTGAACTCTTTTTTTTGTTTTGTTTTTTCTTTGGAGGGTTCTTCCTATGAACAGTTCCACCAGCCTTATTAGCCTTTCAAATGTAATTATTTATGACAATACATTACATATAAACTTAGCAAAAAAGAAACATCCATTTTCAGAACCCTGTCTTTCAAAGATAACTTCACATATCTTCATTGTAAAGGGTTTAAACACTTTACAATGAACGTTTCCCATGCTTGTTCAATGAACCATAAACAATTAATGAACATGCACCCGTGGAACGGTCATTAAGACACTAACAGCTTACAGACGGTAGGCAATTAAGGTCACAGTTATGAAAACTTAGGATACTAAAGAGGCCTTTCTACTGACTCTGAAAAACACAAAAAGAAAGATGCCCAGGGCCCCTGCTCATCTGTGTGAACATGCCTTAGTCATTCTGCAAGGAGGCATGAAGACTGCAGATGTAGCCAAGGCAATAAATTGCAATGTCCGTACTGTGAGACGCCTAAGACCGCACTACAGGGAGACAGGACGGACAGCTGTTCGTCCTCGCAGTGGCAGACCATGTAGCACAACACCTGCACAGGATCAGTACATCCGAACATCACATCTGCGGGACAGGTACAGGATGGCAACAACAACTGCTCGAGTTACACTAGGAACGCACAATCCCTCCGTCAGTGCTCAGACTGTCCACAATAGGCTGAGAGAGGCTGGACTGAGGGCTTGTAGGCCTGTTGTAAGGCTGTTCTTCACGAGACATCACCGGCAACCACGTCGCCTATAGGCACAAAGCCACCGTCGCTGGACCAGACAGTACTGCCAAAAAGTGCTCTTTACTGACGAGTCGCGGTTTTGTCTCACCAGGGGTGATGGTCGGACATCATCGGACGGAACCTTTTGTTATTGCAGGCAATCTCAACGCTGTGCGTTATAGGCAAGACATCCTCCTCCCTCGTGTGGTACCCTTCCTGCAGGCTCATCCTGACAGGACTCTCCAGCATGACAATGCCACCAGCCATACTGCTCGTTCTGTGTGTGATTTCCTGCAAGATAGGAATGTCAGTGTTCTGCCATGGCCAGCGAAGAGCTCGGATCTCAATCCCATTGAGCACGTCTGGGACCTGTTGGATCGGAGGGTGAGGGCTGGGGCCATTTCCCCCCAGAAACTTGCAGGTGCCTTGGTGGAAGAGTGGGGTAACATCTCACAGCAAGAACTGGCAAATCTGGTGCAGTCCATGAGGAGGAGATGCACTGCAGTACTTAATGTAGCTGGTGGCCTACCAGATACTGACTTACTTTTGATTTTGTACCCCCCCTCGTTCAGGGACACATTATTCCATTTCTGTTAGTCACATGTCTCTGGAACTTGTTCAGTTTGTCTCAGTTGTTGAATCTAGGTATGTTCATACAAATATTTACACATGTTAAGTTTGCTGAAAATAAACGCAGTTGATAGTGCGAGGACGTTTCTTTTTTTGCTGGGTTTATATGGGCCTAGTTATACCCTAACACAGTGGTGTTAGGAATCTCCTGGTTTCATTGCAAAAAACACAGATATTACAGTAAAACACACAATTCAAAAAATCTCACTGCAAAAGAGCATGCTGGGAAATATTATATATGGTTGTATGTAGAACCTTTCTTGCCTCTCAAAGAATCATCAAAGAGCCAGTTCTTCCAAAAACGGTTCCTATGATATTAAAGGTTCTAGGTAGAACCCTTTGCTTTACAAAGAACCCTTGTCTTCCAGAAAGGGTCCTTCTGATCAAAATAGTCCTTGGTAGAACCCTATCCCTCCACAAAGAACCCTTTTGGAACCCTTTTTTTCTAAGAGTGTATGAAATGGGTAGGAGGGGTTTTGGGGCTTTGGGTGTGATGTGATATGATTTTAGACATAAAGATGGCTGGAAGATGATGAAAATGTGTTTGGAATGGTTGGTGTTACATGGGTTTTGAAGCTGGGATTGTGCAAGCACCAGAGTAACAGTTATTCCATGGTTCTAGTGCTGTGGACCCCTATGGGTACGTCCATTGGTACTAGGTTGAGATACTTTCTTTGTGTGTGTGTGTACATGCCTGAATGCTTGTGCCTACATGCCTGTGTGTGTGTTTCTGTGTGCGTGCTCATTCGTGCGTCTGTCTATGTGGAGTGATTTGAGTGTTGATTAGGCACCGTGGTGGGAGACCTAATGACTGCAGCGAAATGCCAGACCAAATGTTAAGTCAACATTATCAGCAGCCTGACTGCTATTGATGAATTATGAATCAGGCTGACCAGAATACCAATGACTGACTGAGATTTGCCTGTCAGGAGGAATACTTAGATATCCCCCTTACAAGGTTTCAGTTGGGAAATGAATAGGGCATGTATACATGTAGATTTACAGGAAAGCCGTAGATTTACAGGAAAGCCGTAGATTTACAGGGAAATCTATTACAATGTTTACACATTTACCATAATATACAGTAGTATAAAGTTGTGTATAAAGATTCATATATGTAGAATAAGAAACATTCAGTATACAGAAGTCAAACACATAACTATTATCCATTATTATAAATTGTTTTCCTGAATGTTTTACAACTATAAAACACTCAAAGATCAAGGACAACTGCGGTACAGTGACCAATGTGATATGATCATTTTTCATGATTTCAAAGCCGTCTCTTGCCGGTGCTTCAGAAACAAAATGAATATTCTCTGGGTTGAATGTAAAACAGAAACTGAATAACACTCTGCCTCCTGGGTAATCCTGGGTTACATTTGACCTCTGTTTGCCAGTGCATGAACAACATGGCCGGCTGATGAACTCGTCGCGCACACACGCACACACACACACTCGTCAAACCCTTGGGCTCATTGTGTGTTAACCATTGACTGGTTTCCAGGTTTGTGGAAAATAAATAGAGGAATTGTAAGGTGTTTCTTTAGTTTAGCTCTATAGTGAATATTTTTCTTGAAAAAGCATTCTGTTGACAATAAAGCAATTTTGGTGGAAATGGTCAGAACAAGAACACAATGATTAGGATTGGAGAATAGGCCTGTGTCAATGATAGCTCAATTTGAATGAATACATTTTTCCTATGTCTTTGTGAAAATCTTAAACTTGCAACTGGGGCCCTATTCATTCAAAAACATTTCTCCGTCCACATGTTATGACATTTACATTGAGTAAGGTTTATCAGTACAACGTACACTCCCTATGCAGCCACGATAAAGTGTTACATTTAACATGTGAGTGAAGATATCTGGGAGTTGTTTTGATACGTGTCTCCTAGATCTGTTTTGATATGTGGGCCGTTCCACGAAATGGATGCCTTTTGCGCGGAATAATTCCTCATTTCATGAACACCATG
This sequence comes from Oncorhynchus gorbuscha, assembly GCF_021184085.1. NCBI lineage: Eukaryota > Metazoa > Chordata > Actinopteri > Salmoniformes > Salmonidae > Oncorhynchus > Oncorhynchus gorbuscha. The sequence goes on along the minus strand of NC_060179.1, from coordinate 33,576,030 downwards.
TGGCCCCATGCTCTACACCACATGAGGAGTAATGGCCGATGATCACCTGGAACCTCAACTCTATTAGAGGGCCAACGTCAACTTTATTAATTTGATATTATATGTGAGTTTATTTGTACAAAGGATATTTGATCATTGAGAACATTTTGGATTTATCTCAAACATTCTTTTATGCAGAACAAAACATAGAAAACCAATATGCAACAAGTTCAATGACTTTACTGAGTTACAGTTCATAGAAGGACATCAGTCAATTGAAATAAATTCATTCGGCCCTAATCTAGGGATTGCACATGACTGGTCAGGGGTGCAGATATGGGTGGGCCTGGAAGGGCTTAGCTCACCCACTTGGGAGCCAGGCCCAGTCAATCCGAATTAGTTTTTCCGCACAAAAGTGCTTTATTACTGACAGAAATACTCCTCCGTTTCATCAGCTGTCCGAGTGGCTGGTCTCAGACGATTCAGCAGGTGAAGAAACCGGATGTGAAGGTCCTGGGCTGGCGTGGTTACACGTGGTCTGCGGTTGTGAGGCCCATTGGACGGCTTATGGTAGAGAAATGAACATTCAATGGTGGACACTCGCCTTCAAAACTTGAGACATCTGTGGCATTGTGTTGCGTGACAAAACTGCACATTTTAGAGTGGCCTTTTATTGTCCCCGGCATAAGGTGCACCTGTTTAACGATCATGCTGTTTAATCAGCTTCTTGATATGCTACACCTGTCAGGTGGATGGATTATCTTGGCAAAGGATAAATGATCAATAACAGATGTAAAGAACTTGAGAGAAATACGCTTTTTGTGCATATAGAAGATTTCTGGGAACTTTTATTTCAGTTCATGAAACATGGGGCCAACACTTTACATGTTGCATTTATATTTTGTTCTGTAGAAATATTAGTTAGGCAGTTACATAAGTGTCCGTAACAGGGTTGACACAGTGTGGTACAGGTGCAGATAAAATGCTCTTAGTTCATAGGATTGTAATGCCTGAGATGGGAAAAGGTGTTTTTCCGTAGTCTAAAAATACCCCCCATCCTATTGAATGTTGAAAGAAGAGATATTTTAAAGTTAAATATTTTACATTTCTTAAGTTTGCATTCCAAAAGGCACCCATTTTGTGGAATGACCCATATTTCATAGAAAAGCCATAGGGAGAGAAAGGTCCCATTGAAAATCCTTCTTATAGGGAGAGATCCCATTGAAAAGCATGGTGTGCATCCCAAATGGCACCCTATTCCCTATGTAGTGCACTACTAGTAGAGTTTTTTTTTTACACCCAAACATCTTCACTCATATGTAAGATGTTAGTAGTGCACTATAAAGGGATTATGGTTCCATTTGGGATGCACATGGACAGTATAAAGAGGAGATTTGATATCTCAATGAAAGCACTGCCATCTTTTGGCTGTGGGTTGTTACGGGTAGAATAAGAAGTGAAAATCATGATGGGAGGTCTCACTGTATTAGTGAAGGTAGGAGCTACTAGGAGCTCTTGTGTTTTGCTCAACTGGAAAACTGGCGGACAATGACCTGTGCTCACTAAACCCCCGCACGGCTAGAAAACAAAAGAGAAGGCGGCTGCTTTATAATAAAAGAAACTAGGCTAGTGTGTGTTTGTGTGTGAGTGAGAATCATTTGCAAGGGAAATTATTTATTCAAGTTTTGATGAAGAGCTGACCAAGCTGTAAAAAAACAATGTTGCAATTTGTCATTAAAGACACTCTTGCTTTTTGCTCCTTCGTTCTCTCTCTCTCTCTCTCTCTCTCTCTCTCTCTCTCTCTCTCTCTCTCATAGAATGAGGTTCTGAATGTGGTGAAAAGCTGTGTGCTTCAGACTGATCGGCAAACATGTAAATCACCTTCACATGGGAAATTGCTTCTGTCAAAATTTGTTACGCTCACTACTAACCAACGTTTCTTTAGCCACGAGAAATGTAATCCCTCTCTCGTTTTCTCCTTCTGTTTTTTCCTCTGTGTACAGTAACCGGGTAGGTGGAAACATGCATTGGTTGTTTTGTGTTTCCTTGGAGCAATTGGTCTATGTGGACCAATATCATTCATACAGTGTTATACACATTTACATGCCTTTCTGAAACATTCCTGTTTTTTTCAGGGGGTTTTGAGGGATTTATATTGTGAAGAAAATGCCTCCCTTTATAGAAAAATCACATGATTTTACATGGAAGAATTTTCATGTGACATTTTCACGTGAAATGTCATATGTGAAATCGTGTGAAAACGTGCTTTTGGAACACTTTACATGTGGTCACATGTTTTGACATGTGTAGTTTTGCGTTATCATATGTTGCTTTACATGTTGTCACATGTTATTAAATTAACTTCACATTGGAGCACGTGATCACTTGAAGTCATTTGGAATTAATGTGTTTTTTTTTCCCTGCGCTGTTAGGAGGCCATTTGTATAATCTTCCATCTTCTTGAACAGATTTATTTCGGTATATCATTAGATATGCAATTATGATGCTAATGTGATATTACTTCATCTTTACAAAACATCTGTCATGCTATCATTAAGAGGAAACACGCCATGCAATTTGAAAGTCTTTTGCACATTTTTGGCTGGACAGACTGCTTCACTGTATTCTATTGGCAAACGTAGCAACGAGACCTCTTCTTGGCAGTAACATCACGTATGAGTATGACGGTCTGTTATTTTCTTTTAAGGTATATGTTTCTGGTGAAGTAAACAGTACTTGTGCGGAGTCTTCCGACCAGTAACGTATCAAAATGCCCCCTTTATGAAGCTTAGACAGGGATCTGGACACACTGTCCACACTCTGTGGTCAAGGATGGGTGGCTGTTCGGGAAGATGTGTAGGCTGGTGGGCGGTGGGATGAGGGACACCCTTTTGTCTGGGCTGTCACGGCTGGTCGACCCCAGAGGCCCCAGAGGCCAGGCCCAGCAGCGTGCCCGGGCCCCCAGGCCGTGAGAACCACAGTCCTGGTCAAAGAGCTGGGGGCCTCTGGACCTACAGGGGCCAGCAGCCGGGGCCATCTGGAGCAGCCAGGAGCAGAGCCCTGACACACTGCTGTCACCCCTGGGACAGAGAGAGATCGAGAGAGAGGATGAGGAGAGGAAGATGGTGAGGAAGAGCTAGGGAGATGCAGCCAAGGGGAATGGAGATAGATAATAGGAAAAAGAGAGCTCTAATTTGAATGTAGAGAGACTGAGACACTGCCTTCCCCCCAGTCAGGGAGATATATCCTCTCGCACACATACACATAGACTTACAGAGAAGCAGCAATGGAAACAGGGAAACTGTGTTTTGAACAAAGATATAGAATGTCTGTGGCCTGGGTTTGTGTAGTAGTCTATACCGCTGCCTCTAGAAACACATGTATTATGTACCGCTGCTAGGGCCTAAAATTAACTGTGTTTTCACAAGCCACTGTGGCAAGTAGATTTAAAAAATCTACGAGCCACTCAGATTTTTTTTACCAGCAAAAATAATTTGTCACCATAATTTCATAAAACTAATGACCATGCTTTATAATGTTTCCAAAAGAAGAAATGTATTGGTAAGAAGTAATGTGGTATATTTCTCAATTTAATTAGATGTTTTATTTGAACCAAATTATCAAATGAGACCAAATATTCAGCTGCCCTTTTAAGGGTGGGGAGTTACCATGGTAATGGGGCCACTTGATTCCTGTCATGTGTGTCTTTGTGTGTGAGAGATTTGGGACGTGACTAGTAGTAGCCGCCTACAGTGTCTCTTTGCTATCAGTTGAAGTAGATTCAAACTAGTAGATCAGTAGATTCAAACTAACATTGAAAAACAACCCAGATTGTGATAAAAAAAAAACGATGTAAATAGCCAAGAAACATGAGGACAAAGTCTCACTTTGCTGACTTGAGTAAATTAGACTAACTTTTATGCCTGTGCCAGCGCCTCCAAAAATGAATCTTATCAGCGCTTCACTCACATTGCGCAAAGCTGTTGCTGCGCAAGGTGGGATGTAGGATTCATATTTCTTTGTGTGATTAGCAGCTATGAAACAAAACAGCAGAAAAATATTTTTTTTTAAACAGCGAATTCAGCATTTTTCTACTAAAAATTGCAACTCACACATATGCTCATACTTGACTTTTGACTACTTTTATTCACAAATGCAAATGAAACGCTCGCCCTGTCGGGACCCCGCAAATTGACCACCCGCCAAAGTGACTGGGGAAGTAGACATTCTTACCTGCCAATACCTAAATCTACCCGCATCTGGCGGTGGTGGCAGGTATTAATCTTATGTCCTGACCGCTACAAGTGTGGGTTCAAATTTGACCCAATTTCCCCAGTTTATCAGATTAGCGTAGATCACAGATGGAGATAGAATATCTGCACTCAGTGTAGACAACATTAGGAACACCTGCTCTTTCCATGACATAGACTGAACAGGTGAATCCAGGTGAAAGCTATGATCCCTTATTGAGGTCACCTGTTAAATTCACTTAAATCAGTGTAGATGAAGGGGAGGAGGCAGGTTAAAGAAGGATTTCTAGGACTTGAGACAATTGAGACATGGATTGTTTATATGTGCTATTCAGAGGGTGAATGGGCTAGACAAAACATTTAAGTGCCTTTGAACGGGATATGGTAGTAGGTGCCAGGCGCACTGGTTTGAGTGTGCCAAGATCTGCAATGCTGCTGGATTTTTCCCACTCAACAGTTTCCATGTGTATCAAGAATGGTCCACCAACCAAATTACATCCAGCCAACTTGACACAATTGTGGGGGAAGAATTGGAGTCCTCATGGGCCAGCATCCCTGTGGAATGCTTTCGACGCCTTGTAGAGTCCATGCCCCAACGAATTGAGGCTGTTCTGAGGGCAAAAGGGGGTGCAACTCAATATTAGGAAGGTGTTCCTAATGTTTTGTACACTCAGTGTACGTGTTCGTTGTTTTGTATATCCATGAGGTATATAACAGCCACACCATAGAATGCTGGTCTCCCTCTTCTCTCCAGCTGAGCAGATTAGCATAGATCACCAATGCAGACAGAACTGACCTTCAGTCCGACAAGCACTTGTCAAAATGCCAGACATAATTACCTGGGCTCTTCACACAGAGTAATGGGGTTTAGCTTCCTGAGTCCCTCTCCCTCACCCAGACACTAACAGTTAAGGCTGGAGAAATGGATGTGTGTGTGTATACAGATCAAAGGGAATGTGTTTTGAGATGCTTGGAAAAGGTATGTGTGGAGTTTTTAAGCAATGGAAACAAATATATTTTTGTGAGGTGCATGTTATCGTGTTTACTTTACAGTAGTAACTTGTCTTTTTACGCTGCTGTGGCAGTCATACAGATGTAGGATCTTAATTTGACCAGTACAGATGTAGGATCTTAATTAGAGCCAGTTTGCTACAGCAGGAAAATAATTCTGCAGCAACCAAAAATGTGAATTATTATAATTAATGGATATTTTCTGTAGTGGTTGGTACATTTTACGATAGGGCGAATCAAGTCTGACATTTTAAAGTGGGAATTACTAACTTTAGAAGCCTTTTTAAACCTTGAATACACACATTTGCAAATTATCAACAAAAGAGTGATCAAATTAAGATCTGTATTGTCACAGCAAAATAATCCTGCAGCAACAGGATTTGAACGTTTAGTCCATAATGTTGCTTCATCAGTGGTTAGGCTATTAGCTGACCAAAATTATATGACATGAAAAGTACAATACTGTTAATATAACTGTGTTAGTGCGGGTTTTCAGTGAATTTATGTAAATCACAAAGCTCATCTGTATTTCCTGTGATGCAGCAAAATTCTCAGCAACAAAAGAGCGATCAAGACCATTTCATCTGTAATGAAATGGTACCAATTTCCCCTCCATTTATATTGAATTCTGCAAAGAAGTTTTCAATGACTGCATGTCAGTCTGGTTTGTTGGCTCTGAAAGATATGTTTTACAAAACTTCAGTCAAAATTACAAACTTTAGAAGCCTTTTTAAAACTCAAATACACTACAAGTTTGCATTTCCTGCCGTGCAGGAAAGTTCTCAGCAACAAAAGAGTGATCAAATTGAGATCCTACATCTGTATATGTCATAGTATGTTAATAAATCCCTTGTAGATGTTTGTCCTGTAGGTTGTCTCAGTCAGACTGTCGGATGATGGATTCCCTGTGTGTTCATGCTTCAACATCTGTATCAATGAGCACAGAGGTTAGAGAGCACTTCTCTCTCTCTCTCTCTCTCTCTCTCTCTCTCTCTCTCTCTCTCTCTCTCTCTCTCTCTCTCTCTCTCTCTCTCTCTCTCTCTGTCGCTGCATCTTTTTCCTCTCCTCATCATTGACTCTCCATTTGAGTGGCCTTGGTGCAGGGATCAAAGTCTTCCTCGCTCTCCTCTCCATCAGTGCCCCTGGCAGGGTGTGTGTGTGTAGTCCTCTCTACCATTTCATCGCCACCTGTCAGTCCAGGCATCGCTCAAAGGCCCTCATGCATCACCTCTTCCAGGAGACACAGACACAGCACCAGCTCTCAAATGTTCATAAATGACCAGCATGGTCAGGTTTTTCGAGGGTGCAACAAGTCAGCACCTCATGAGTAAACGCCACCAATTGACAGTTACTCGATAAGACACATTTCACTTCTCCATTTCCCATTCATACATTGTGATTGCCGTAATATCTGTCTCAGGATTGAGTCACAACCAGTTTAGAGCATTGTGTATGTGCTCACATCCATTAGCTGCAGGCTAACATATGCATGGTTTTGTGAGTCAGAAGAGAAACTTCAAATATGTGTCCTTTGCTTCGCACTGAGAAAAGGGAGCATTGATCCCGCCATTAACCATAAAGTGTCTTTAGAGTAGGAGGGCAGATCTACGATCAGGTCCCTCGCTGTCCATACAGTCTTATTAATCTTGATCTAATGGGCTTAATGGATCCTCGATCAGCACTCCTACTCTGAGACTTTGTGAATACGGGCAATGGGTTTAAGTCTATTCTCACATTTCAAATCAAATTCATTTATATAGGCCTTCTTACATCAGCTGATATATCAAAGTGCTGTACAGAATCCCAGCCTAAAACCCCAAACAGCAAGCAATGCAGGTATAGAAGCACAGTGGCTAGGGAAAACTCTCTAGAAAGGCCAAAACCTAGGAAGAAACCTTGAGAGGAACCAGGCTATGAGGGGTGGCCATTCCTCTTCTGGCTGTGCCGGGTGGAGATTATAACAGAATATGGCCAAGATGTTCAAATGTTCATAAATGACCAGCATGGTCAAATAATAATAATCACAGTAGTTGTCGAGGGTGCAACAAGTCAGCACCTCATGAGTAAACGTCAGTTGGCTTTTCATAGCCAATCATTGAGAGTATCTCTACTGCTCCTGCTGTCTCTAGAGTTGAAAACAGCAGGTCTGGGACAGGTAGCACGTCCGGTGAACAGGTCAGGGTTCCATAGCCGCAGGCAGAACAGTTGAAACTGGAGCAGCAGCACGACCAGGTGGACTGGGGACAGCAAGGAGTCATCGTGCCAGGTAGTCCTGAGGCATGGTCCTATGGCTCAGGTCCTCCCAGAGAGAGCGAGAAAGAAAGAGAGAATTAGAGAGAGCATACTTAAATTCACACAGGACACCAGATAAGACAGGAGAAGTACTCCAGATATAACAAACTGACCCTAGCCCCCTGACACATAAACTACTGCAGCATAAATACTGGAGGCTGAGACAGGCGGGATCAGTAGACACTGTGGCCCCATCCAATGATACCCCCGGACAGGGCCAAACAGGAAGTATATAACCCCACTCACTTTGCCAAAGCACAGCCCCCACACCACTAGAGGGATATATTCAACCACCAACTTGCCATCCTGAGACAAGGCCGAGTATAGCCCACAAAGATCCTTTTACGGAGGAATGGCTTCCGTCGAGCCACTCTACCATAAAGGCCTGATTGGTGGAGTGCTGCAGAGATGGTTGTCCTTCTGGAATGTTCTCCCACAGAGGAACTCTGGAGCTCTGTCAGAGTGACCATCGGGTTCTTGGTCACCTCCCTGACCAAGGCCCTTCTCCCCCGATTGCTCAGTTTGGCCAGCTCTAGTAAGAGTCTTGGTGGTTCCAAACTTCTTCCATTTAAGAATGATGGAGGCCACTGTGTTCTTGGGGACCTTCAATGCGGCAATTATTTTGGTAGCCTTCCCCTGATCTGTGCCTCGACACAATCCTGTCTCGGATCTCTACGGACAATTCCTTCTACCTCATGGCTTGGATTTTACTCTGACATGCACTGTCAACTGTGGGACCTTATATAGACAGGTGTGTGCCTTTCCAAATCATATCCAATCAATTGGATTTACCACAGGTGGACTCCAATCAAGTTGTAGAAATATCTCAAGGATGATCAATCGAAACAGGATGCACCTGAGCTCAATTTTGAGTCTCATAGGGAAGGGTCTGAATACTTATGTAAATAAGGTATTTATTTTTGTTATTTTTCATAAATTTGCAAAAATGTCTAAAAACCGTTTTTCGCTATGTCATTATGGAGTATTGTGTGTCGATTGATGAAGATTTTGTTTTTAGAATAAGGCTGTAACTTAAACAAATGGGGAAAAAGTCAAGGGGTCTGAATAGTTTCCGAATACACTGTGCATTTCCTTCAAAAGTTGACATTTGTTGTGTTGACGACAAAACACAATTCATTATAACTCTTGTCATACGGTAAATAACCTATTAACTTGTCGACAACTTAACAAATTATGTTGGATTCAAGCCTCTATCTCAACCAAAAATAGGATTAATCCAGTGACTCAGATTGAACTATCCAAGCAGTAGAGATCCTTTTTATACATTTTGACATTTGGCTGTGCTGTAAACTGAACACAATTCAATATTACTTTTGTAAAAAAAAAATAGTCTAATGTTAAGGCTATTTGATAAACTAATATAACAGTATTTTACCTTAAAATGAGTAACATATCCATCCATGGCCACATGTTTGGGTTACTGTAACAATACATGTCTTCGTATGTAATCATGGAAAACATGCGTGTTCCGGGTTGCAGGTCTGCGGAAATCCTCACAATTGCTAGAATAACCTGCAAAGAATCTCAAATGGGTATGGATCACTTGCACCATGTACCCTTAATGTCATCTCGACTGACTGCAATCCAGGTCATTTAGTCGTGCTGTTGTATCAATCACAATGGTAACACATTAAGTTGTATCAATGTGCCCAGTGAGGTATGCAAGACATCCGGATTTGGATGCCATTTGGGGCACATGCTATGACTTCCATTAGAACAGTGTGAGAACATCATGTGTTCAGACACAGGCTTTGTACTGTCCCCTGCCTCCCTCCATCTGTTTGTGGGCTTTATGGAACAGAACAGGCAAACAAGTCTCCTTCAGACCTGGCTCTGCGCATGACAAGAGACAAGAAGAGGAGAGAAGTTGTTCATATCATCTGTCTTTCGGCTCCTGTACAGTAAAGTACACCCACGTGCGCACACACACAGATTCAACCATGCCCCCCCCCCCCCCCCCCACAGTATTATTCTACTCTGACGGTGTATGTGTTCCACAGTGGTGTTCTGTGAACACGTTTATTGTGTAAACAGCTCTGTGTCGGTCGGGGAAGTTAAAGACAGTAACAGGCGCCTGTCAACAGCCGGCCTGAGCTCTAGTGTATTAGAGGATATTTCTCTGTAGACAGGGATTAGTGTCTCTGGCATTGTTTGTTTGCTAATTCCATCTCCAAGGTATATGCGGGGGGGTGGGAGCCATGAATAATTTAATGTGATTCCGAAGTGGACGAAAGGAAACAATCAGGGAGCATGGGAGATTAATGGGAGTGAAAAACGAAAAGTAAATTGGAAAAGACCAAACCTTTTTCCACACCAAGGGAGAACTTCAGTTGGTAAACATACATTTAAGATGTATTGTTTCATTGAAAACATCCAAACAAGGAGAAATGAATCAAGAATAAAAATGTTCCACAGCTTTAAAGTGTGAGGCGTGTCAAAGCAGGACGTTTTGGAACGAAGATATTGGTATCCCCCACACTCCACCGCTGTGCCGCATATCCCCATTTAATTGATGTGCTGTTTGAGTTTGATAAATAGGTGAGGTTTTGAACACATCTAGCCAAACAGCCACAAGGTCTAGATACATTTGCAATGCCAAGTGAGTGTCATACAGTATCTTGTTTGTGTTCCGAATCATGTTGATACCAGTGTAGGCCGATGCACTCAACATATTCATCCATTCTTTTAGATCCTCCAGAGATCAGGGCCCGTATTAATAAAGCATCTTAGTAGGAGTGAGATCTAGGATCAGTTTTGCCTTTTGGATCATAATGAATGAGGTAAAATGGATGGGGGGACCTGACCCTAGATCAGCACTTCTACTCTGAGATGCTTTATGAATGTAGGCCCTGACATCTCTGCTCAGTTTCTGGGCTGACGGCACACAGGCCTGACCTCTCGCTGTGGTGACCCACTCCGGAGACTCTCTGAAGAGTAAGCTTCTGGACACTGGTGGGCCTGGCCCCTCCCAGCCATGGAGCCCCATGCTGGGCAGCGCTTTCTCCTGTCTGTTTCCCCTCTCCATCCGTTCATCCCTCCATCCCCCTCTCCGCCAGACAGCGTTCTCCAGGAGAGAGGAAAGGAGCATACGGGCGTGAACACATGCGACTTTCCATACCAAGCACACATAGACATGACAGAATGGTCCTCTTGCAAAGAACGGCAGTCATTTGTACTTTGTTTGTATGTGGGCCACCATGTGTCACTTGTGAATGATGCAGCCATGCCTTTTTTTTGCGACTTTTTCAAATCATAGTCGCACACCTCATGTAGCCTAGCCCATAGGCCTAAATGTTTTGATATGGTTTGTATCACAACTAAAGTGGCCAAATGACTTCTTAAAATGAAGCACATTAATCGGCTTTACAACGGGTGTAGAGCCTAACTGGCATACATACTGTACGCAGTGCATGATTTTCAAGTTAAAAAATAAACCTTTATACTAAAATAATTATATGCATAATTGCATTTGTGGTCACTTTTGAGAATGGTGTTTTCCTGCTAATGGAACATTTGCGCTTATAGCTTACTGCTGTGTGCTCATTGCTGGGCTTCTAATGTGAAGAAATAGCCTAATGGTTTATCAACATTTTAAGCTAAACATTCTGATTTGTTGCATCAGGCTTATTGCTTAAAACAGTTTTTTTAATGCTAGTGGTTGTATTAATTTGGGAACTATTGCTTCCCACAACTGACCAGACTTTGTTTGAAATATTTATTTCTCACACAGAATATAATAGGTCAACTTTTGTACTATTGGGGATAGTAGATTGACATAGGCTAGTGCTTTTGCTCTCCGTTAGGCCTGCTCATCTTGTTGGCTGACGAAAAGTAAATGTGGACAGTTCTTCCAATATCTTCAATATGCGCCACGGAATTGGATGAAGACGCGTGCAGCTGCGTTCCCGATGTGTCTGTCTTCACTTGTAGCCTGTGATAAAGACCTGATCACGTGACTGAGAGCCATGTGAGTGTGAGGTGCTTTGGCATGCAGCCTGGAGAAGGGAATTTTACTAGTTATTTTCAGCCCAAGGGCACAACTGCCACTGGCCGCAAAAGGCATGGATTTTTTCGGGGTATTACGCCCACACAAACTGGGAAATTTGAGGCATTATTAGTGCTTGTTAAATTGTGAATGAGAGAGACTGATGAAGTGTGTACAGTCTGCGCATAAGGACAACTCAGAGTGTGCTATTCTGTTCATCTGAAATAAACAACATTTTCTTCATATCATGTTTCTTTAGACCTGTCTGGGGAAAAAATGGATTTATTGTAATGGTGTAGGCTATATTACATGGATAGATGTTCCAAAGGTCTGCATCAGTGACTTGTTGGCTATGCGTGGAAGCCAGGGGATGCTAAATGTGTTTATGTTAATTATGATCAATTACCGTGAGAACGGCAGTTATTTGCTTGACCGTCACAGTCTAGCAAGATTTCATGAACGCCACAGCTAGACAACACCACAAAGTCATCTACCTAGCTGTAATGGTTTAGAATGGAAACTGAGTCTTGGGAAATGTTTTAATCTCTCACTGAGTGCCTGCGTCCCAAATGACACCCTATTCCGAACATAGTGCACTACTTAGGGAAGTAAATAAAAATGTCTAAAAACCTGTTTCGAGGCTGTTTTGAGACTCGAGGCTGTAATTGCTGCCAAAGGTGCTTCAACAAAGTAAACGGCCTGAATACTTATGTAAATGTGATATTTCAGTTTTTTGATTTTATAAATTTAAAAACATTTCTAAAAACCTGTTTTTGCTTTGTCATCATGGGGTATTGTGTGTAGATTGATGAGAATAAAAAAAAACTATTTTAGAATTGGGATGCCACCTGTGAATGAGGAGATAAAGTACATATCTCAGTGTTTGTACCAGTGTGAGGGAGGTTGTGTGCAGACTGGTTAAAAAAAATGTATGACTATTATAATAATTGTTGTTTATAATACAAAACATTTAAGTGATAATGCCCTAGAAGCCAGTGTTTGAAGGATATTGTTACGATAAACTAGGAGTGGTGGGTGGAATCAGGCGCAGTGAGCAGGGTTCAGTAGATTGTCAAATGTATTCACCGGCGCAACAAAACGGTCACGCCAATTTACCAGCCCAAACAACAGGACCAAAATAGTCCGGAGAATAAAGACACGGAAAAAAACACCATCCAACAGAGTAACAAAAAACAAGCCAGCACAAATACCCAGCGGGCCTAGTGCCCTTAAATAGCCTACAAACAAACACTAACACAAAACAGGTGTACCCAATAACCAGAAACAAACGCAAAGGGAATCGATGGCAGCTAATAGGCCGGCGACGACGACCGCCGAGCACCGCCCGAAAAGGAAGAGGCACCATCTTCGGCGAGGTTCGTGACAGACATTTTAGTGCATTCGGAAGGTATTGACTTTTTCTACATTTTGTTACGTTACAGCCTTATTCTAAAATTGATTTTTTTATTCTCTGCAATCTACACACAATACCCCATGAAGACAAAGCAAAGGTTTTTAGAATTTTTTGTAAATAAAAAAACTGAAATCACAGTTTACATAAGTATTCAGACAATTTACTCAGTACTTTGTTGAAGCACCTTTGGCAGCAATTACAGCCTCAAGCCTTCTTGGGTAAGTTTGGCACAACTATATTTGGGGAATTTCTCCCATTCTTCTCTGAAGATCCTCTCAAGCTCTGTCAGGTTGGTTGGGGAATGTTGCTGCACAGATATTTTCAAGTCTCTCCGATGTTCGATCGGGTTCAAGTCTTTGCTCTGGGTGGGCCACTCAAGGACATTCAGCGACTTGTCCCGAAGCCACTCTTGCGTTGTCTTGGCTTTGGGCTTAGGGTCGTTTTCCTGTTGGAAGGTTAACCTTCCCCAGTCTGAAGTCCTGAGCACTCTGGAGCAGGTTTTCATCAAGTATCTCTCTGTACTTTTCTCCGTTCATCTTTCCCTTGATCCAGACTAGTCTCCCATTCCCTGCCAAAGGCATGATGATGCCACCACCATGCTTCACCGTTGGAATGGTGCCAGGTTTCCTCCAGATGTGAAACTTGGCATTCAGGCCAAAGAGTTCAATCTTGGTTTCATCAGACCAGAGAATCTTGTTTCTCATTGGGTTCTTGGTCACCTCCCTGACCACGGTTCTCCCCCAATTGTTCAGTTTGGCTGAATGGACAGCTCTAGGAAGAGTCTTGGTGGTTCTAAACTTCTTCCATTTAAGAATAATGGAGGCCACTGTGGGAAACTTCAATGCTGCCTAAATGTTTTGGTACACTTCCCCAGATCTGTGCCTCGACACAATCCTGTCTCGGAGCTCTACGGACAATTCATTCAACCTCATGGCTTGGTTTTTGCTCTGACATGCACTTTCAACTGTGGGACCTTATATAGATAGGTGGGTGCTTTTCCAAACCATATACAATCAATTGAATTTACCACAGGTGGACTCCAATCAAGTTGTAGAAACATCTCAAGGATGATCAATGGACAATTCATTCAACCTCATGGCTTGGTTTTTGCTCTGACATGCACTTTCAACTGTGGGACCTTATATAGATAGGTGGGTGCTTTTCCAAACCATATACAATCAATTGAATTTACCACAGGTGGACTCCAATCAAGTTGTAGAAACATCTCAAGGATGATCAATGGAAACCCTCTCACCCTCACCCTCTTCTACCTCCTCCCCTGCTGTATATCAACCTACACCTTCCGGAATACTTTCCGATTGCACTGTATTTGTTTGTAAGTGTCTATTTTTAGTATGACTTCTCCAGGTTATCTCAGACAGCGCTCCTCGTAGAGGATCAGGCAGGCAGAGACCAGCATCGATCCATCCCAACCACACAGTGAATGCCCGTAGAGCTGGTTCCCAGATCTCGCAACATGTTCTGCTGCTAGAACACGTCAGAGTTTAGATGGGCAGAACCTCTCCCTTACCTTCCTCTGCCCTGTCCTCTTTTCCCCTGTCTTCTCCTCCCTTCCCCTTCTTTTCATCCTTCTCACCCTCTTCTACCTCCTCCCCTGCTGTATATCAACCTATTTTCCAACCTCAAGAGGATGACTGAAAATGATCAAGTCCTCGATTATGATAGAAGGAAGACAAAGCTTTTATTAATCAGCTTTGTGAAAGGTTTTCTACATGTTTGCGTTAGGTAGCCTCTGACACCCATATTGCAACATGTTTTGAATTGGCCCAACAAAACCATTATGAAGCCTTTGCTTGTGTCATAAACATGTGTATGTATGTTACCCTATAGAGAGTACAGGTGTATGTTTGATTTATTATTCAAGACCATCATGGTTCCGAAATCCAGGAATCTGGTAATGCTCACAAGCAAACAACTGAATAGTGTTCTCAACTATCAATAGTGTGTTATCAACCACACAGTTGGTCTGTTCAGATCAAAGGGAGTTGGTCAATATGGGTTCAGCCTTGTCAGTTTTGTGGGTTATTGCCTTAATGACGGAGCCAGCCAGAGTAAAGTGTCCCCTGAAAGCGGTGACAGGCAGGCAGTCAGTCTGCTTTGCCAGTGTTTTTGTGAGCTACAAGTGGAAAAAAACAAAGAAGCCTGGCAGCTTCAAAGCAGCTGGATGACATTTAGGGCTTTCTAACTTCAAAGCCCTATTTGCTTTTGTACTTCCTCTTTGAGTATCATTTTTTTTTCTCCAAATATCAGAGTTGGCTGAAAACACAGCTTCAGACATTGGTGGTAATTTCATAACATATTTAATCAAACATTTTTGATAAAATAAGCCATGTATAGTCTATCTGTGTGGTTGTTGTGGCTGATAACTAAAATGCAGTACATTTTCAGCTTTAGTTGGTGAAAGTATCAAATTAAAAATTATGAATTATTTAAGCATTTTGATCAAATATGTTCTGGCAAAAAGTATTTAGGCAAGGTCTTTTCTATTAGTGTAGAATGATTCATTAGGTATAACGGCACTCCATACAGTAAAGCTAAAGTCTATATTATAACATCTTTTCACATCATTTGATTTCACCACAGTTGATTATCTTCTTTAAGGTGGAGGCCTACCTGTCACGGATTTCATCTTACTCACATCCACTCCCTTCATACTGTTGTTGTTATCCAGTGGCATCATTTGAAACAGATTTGATATCCTAATAGACACCCCAGTGAGCACCTCCTGATGAGGAGCTCTGAGGTGTGTGTGTGTGTGTGTGTGTGTGTGTGTGTGTGTGTGTGTGTGTGTGTGTGTGTGTGTGTGTGTGTGTGTGTGTGTGTGTGTGTGTGTGTGTGTGTGTGTGTGTGTGTGTGTGTGTGTGTGTGTGTGTGTGTGTGTGTGTGTGTGTGTGTGTGTGTGTGTGTGTGTGTGTGTTAGCCTCATTCACCAGGCATTAGCACCCTGGTCCCCCATGTTGCCTTTCTTTATAATTCATGGGCTTGTGCTCCAACTGTCTTTGCATTGCACTGGGGCTCAATGACAAAAGACAAACCAATTTTGACCAGTTTTATTTATTTGTTTGTCTGTTTGTTTTTGTTTATTTCTTACTTACAGTACGGGTGCATTTACCAACCCACCCTTCCATTATCAGCATTCAACTAGGCCAGGGTCAATGTCAATATCATGGTCTCCACCTGCTGATTTCCAAGGTTTTGGGCATGACTGACCTCTGTGCGATCACAGGTTCCACTGGGCAAAATCTGGTTGAATCAATGTTGATTCCACGTCATTTCAACAAAAAACGTTTTATGCGATGACGTTGAATCAACGTGGGAAAATGATAGGATTTGCAAAAAGTCATCAACGTAAGGGAATGTTGTCTTTTTTTTTACCCAACTTTTAACCTGAATCCAAATGACATGGTAACTTTTTTGTTTGTTGATTCCATGTTGAATTCACATAAGTTGACAACTCAACCAAATGTAAATCAAAAATAGATGTTGAACTGGCATCTGTGCCCAGTAAGGTGGACTCTAAGATAATACAATTCTGTTCTGTCTGTAAGTTCTGTCTGTATGTTCTGTCTGTAAGTTCTGTCTGTAAGGTCAGGGCGGGGCCAAGAGATAATCATTCACTCAGTGATTATAACCGGGTGGCCCGTAATGTAGAGGAACCACGCTCTCCCAGGGCTCTTAATTATAACCGGGGACAATATCCGCCCTAGATACAGGTGTGCATTCTGTGCAGTATTCAGACCCCTTCTCCTTTTCCACATTTTGTTACGTTACAGCCTTATTCTAAAATGCACAGGTTGTGGTTTATTACTGTGATGTCTCATAAGTAAAGCTTCGTAATTACCATCCAGCTTCGTAGAAGTGTATTATGAAACAAATCTGCAGGTCTCCCGGAGAACACATTTTCCATCAGTCCCATCCCAGTTTCCTGTCCATTTTCTCTCTGTGTGTGTAGGATACTGTGTACCTCAGGGATGCATCCAAAACAGGTCATCACTAATCCCTCTCAAAATGAGCGTTCTCCGTTCTTCTGATGTGCACCCGTCAAAAAGAGAGAAAGAAAAAGAATGATGAATTATCCTGTGTATCTCTTCTCTGTCTCTCCTTCCTTCCCGCTCTCTCTTTAAATCGATGTGGCACTGGCTGTCACAGGTCAGTGGCCCGTACGCATGGGGCTGGGTGGATGTAGAGGAACATCACGTCTCCCAGGGCTCGTCTTTCCAGATTATAACCGGGTCCTATCTGAACCCACTCTTAAAGGACGCTCGCTTTCAATTTAACTCCAATATCCGCCCTAGATTGACTGAGGGGGACAGGATGGAGAGGAATATATATTCATATATAGGTGTGCATTCTGTGCAGTATTCAGACCCCTTCTCCTTTTCCACATTTTGTTACGTTACAGCCTTATTCTAAAATGGATTCAATTATGTATTTTTTCTCATCAATCAATAACCCATAATGACGAAGCGAAAACAGGTTTTTAGACATTTTTGCAATATTTTTTTTATATTTTTAACGTATTTACATAAGTATTCAAACCGTTTACTCAGTTCCATTTTTCTCTGCAGATCCTCTCAAGCTCAGTCAGGTTGAATGGGGAGCGTTGCTGCACAGCGATTTTCAAGTCTATCTGGGCCACTCAATGACATTCAGAGACAAACAAAGCCACTCCTGTGTTTTCTTGGCTTTGTGCTTAGGGTTGTTGTCCTGTTCGAAGGTGAACCGTCGCCCCAGTCTGAGGTCCTGAGCGCCCTGGAGCAGGTTTTCATCAAGGATCTCTCTGTACTTTGCTCTGTTCATCTTTGCCTCGATCCTGACTAGTCTCCCAGTCTCTGCCGCTGAAAAACATCCCCACAGCATGCTGCCACCACCATGCTTCACCGTAGGGATGGTGGCAGTTGTCCTCCAGACGTGATGCTTGGCATTCAGGCCAAAGAGTTCAATCTTGGGTTTATCAGACCAGAGAGTCTTGTTTCTCATGGTTTGAGAGTCTTTCGGTGCCTTTTGGCAAACTCCAAGTTGGAACAACTTTTGGTTGTTCCAAACTTCTTCCATTTAAGAATGATGGAGGCCGCTGTGTTTTTGGGGACCTTCAATGCTGCAGAATGTTTTGGTAGCCTTTCCCAGATCTGTGCCTCGACACAATCCTTTGTCGGATCTCTAAGGACAATTCCTTTGACCTCATGGCTTGGTTTATGCTCTGACATGCACTGTCAACTGTGGGACCTTATATAGTCAGGTGGGTGCCTTTCCAAATCATGTCCAATGTATTGAATTTACCACAGGTGGACTCCAATCAAGATGAAGAAACATCTCAAGGATGTTCAATGGAATCAGGATGCACCAGAGCGCAATTTTGAGTCTCATAGTAAAGGGTCTGAATACTTATGTAAACAAGGTATGTCTGCCTTTTGGACCTAGACTTGCCGCTCCGGTACCACTTGTCGTGCTGTAGCAGAGAGAACAATATATGACTAGGGTGACTGGAGTCTGACAATTTTTAGGGCCTTCCTCTGACACCGCCTGGTATAGAGGTCCTGGATGGCAGGAAGCTTGGCCCCAGTGATGTACTGGGCCGTACGCACTACCCTCTTTCATGCCTTGCGGTCGGAGGCCTAGCAGATGCCATACCAGGCAGTGATGCTCTCGAAATCTTTTCAGTTTCCTGAGGGGGGAATAGGCTTTGTTGTGCCCTCTTCACGACGGTCTTGGTGTGTTTGTACCATGATAGTTTGTTGGTGATGAGGTCACCAAGGATCTTGACGCTCTCAACCTGCTCCACTACAGCCCCATTGATGAGAATGGGGGTGTGCTCGGTCCTCCTTTTCCTGTAGAGTACAGTAGGTCTTTCTTATTTCCAATTGTCTTGCTGCTTTTTGTTCTATGTTGCTCTGTCTGTATGCTACGTCTTGCTTGTCCTATGTTGCTCTGTCTGTATGCTATGTCTTGCTTGTCCTATGTTGCTCTGCGTGTGTTCACTGCTCAATGAGTGTCTATATTGTCATTGTTTTTAATAACCTGCCCAGGGACTGCAGTTGAAAATTAGCCGGCTGGCTAAAACAGGCACTTTTACTGAAACGTTGATTAATGTGCACTGTCCCTGTAAAAAATCCACTCAACTCAATTAAGGTGTTCAGTTATTGCTGTGATAGTTAGGCACCTATACACAAAGTCGGCAAGGAAATAAAAGAAAAGGCATATGTAGACATGAACAAAGATAGAGAATAATGAGTAGTTAACTTTCCTTTGATTCTGAGAGCAGGAGTTTGTAATATCAGTAATAAGACTTGAGCTACTGACAAAACACTGTGCTAGTATGTTTATCTAACTGCTGCACACACTCTTGGTTTTAGAGGAAGTCCAATTACCAATGTTTGAGATTGGAGGCTTCTGGACATTTTTGGTTCCCAACACAACTGTCTCTCTCCCTGTCAACACACACAGAACCACCCTCCAAAGGATGTGTATGAGGTGTTACATTAGCACCTGGAAGTGTTAACAGCAAAACAAGTGACCTTTTAGACTCGCAGCTACAGTACCTGGGAAGCGCTTTGCCTACGTCCCAAATGGCACACTATTCCCTAAAAAGTGCACTAGTTTTGACCATATGGCCCCTACCCAAAATTAGTACATTATATAGGGAATAGGTTCCCATTTGGGATACACCCTTTCTCTCCGGGGAATCTCTCTCTTTCTCTCGCTCTCACTCTCTCTTTCTGTCTGTCTCTCCTCCCTTTTGCTCCCTCTCTTTCATGCTCTCTCACTGAACTTTTTCTCTTTTATAACCCTGACAGGTGCCTGTCTAAATTCAGTAAATTGCCATTATGATTGTACAATGTCCAATCCTACTCACAGCTGATGTCAGTCAAAATGTCACACCACCTCTGCAGCACCTTTCATAACTTTTATTAAGTTTGCAATCTGTGAAAACTGTATGCTTTTAAAAACCCAATGAAATCCCTTTAAGTTTGACTGTTATATTACCTCAGTGCCCTGGTTCTTTACATTTTTTGTTGACCAAATGTTTATTTGTTTTGTTAGTTTTCTTTCGGGAGGTGCCAGGTGCATTATCCCTTTCAAATGATACATTTATAAAACCTGTATTCATAGGCTGCCACTGAAAATAAAATAAAAACAGAAAGAAATACATATTGAGATTTTAATAATAAATAATAAATTCAGTATAACTACCAACTCCCAACCTCCTTCACTCCCAACCTCCTATGCCATTCCCCTAACCCCACCCAACCAACATGCAGTGCTGCCCGCCAGCATTAATCGTCTCTGATTGATTGAGAGGTTCAAGGAGCTATCCTCGTAATAGATGCAAAGCAAATAGGTAATAGATGCAAATTTTCCATATTCTGTTCCAGTTAAAGGGTTGTTCAGATTCAATTAGATCTGTGGACCATACTTTTTTATTGGCTAGCTCAGAAGATTAGCTTTCCAAAAGTTGCTTAAATATTATAGAGATCAGTCCTTTTGGGAGCCCAGATAATCTATTTAGAAATCTTCTCATTGGATGGTTTGGTCGTTGGGTTTCCCAAGCAACTTTGCCTGGCAATGTGTATGTCTTTCAAATCTTGGAATGTTCTCAACCATTACTGTCCATGATATCGGCAAAAGTACGAATTCCACATTTGGACCGTTTGGGGGATGCAAAAGGCCGCCCTCCAGATCTCAAGGCGTTGTTGTGAAATATCGGATTAAGGGCATGCTATTTTGATTCCCAGTTATATTGTTTTTCAGTTTTGCGCGTAATAGAAATTCTCTTCAAGGGCAATAGGAGACATATTTTTTTCTCTATATCCTCAGCCAGCGGGCGAAGAATTGTGTCTAAACCAATTTAGAATAGGATGAAATGCTAGTACATGGAAATACAATAAAAAATTGGTACGGATAGTCCTCCTACATCTTTCCCTCTTAGTAAGTTTGTTGATTTTATCCAGACTCGCATAACTTGCCATATACATTTTGAAACAGCACTATGAATTTTATCCCAATAGCCAGAAGGATGAGACAAGAGCAGCATTGAACTACAGAAATTCAGAGGTGGCAATATATTTATTTTGACAATTGATATTCGTCCGGATAAATCAACTGAGGTCAAATTGAATTGATTTAAGCGTTCTGTTAAAGTTTCTGCCAATTGTTTTATCTAAGGAAGGAAATATATCTATTCCCAAATATGTATTCCTCCAATGGGGTCTTGAAAGGCAGTACTGTAGGGAAGATTTGGTCTATGGTCTTCTGAGCTTTGGGGAGGGATTGAGATACATTATCTAGATAAAGTAAGATATCGTTGGCGTATAATGAGAACGTGATCTGTAGAATTGAGAGATATTTGTATAATTTCTTTCGATTTTCGAACTCTATTGTCCATAGACAATAACAATAGCAGAGGTGAGATGGGATCACCTTGTTTGCTACTTCTAGTTATTCTAAACGGAACAGAGCAGGTATTGCCTGTTATTACTATGGCTGAGGTATTGTTATATAGTATTTTAATCATATTAATACAATTTTAGCCAAGTCCCATATGTTCTAAAACCAACCAAAGATATGACCATTCTACTCTATATAAAGCTTTTTCTGCATTGAGAGATAGAACTTCCCAAGGAGCTTTAGTTTCTGATGAAGTATGTAAGATATGTAATAGATGACGGAGGTTATCTGAGGATAATCGTTTTTTAACAAACCCGCTTTGGTCCAGAATGTACCAATTTGAGTAAATAAGATTTGAGACAGAAAGACAGTGTTTATCAAAGATAGGGGGCGATAGTGAGAGCACTGGGTGGCGTCCTTATCTTTTTTAAATAAAAGAAAAATGACTGCTGTGTATACATCCCTTCCAAATGAACCTTTGGGAACGGCTGTGCTAACCATTTTAAGTAACAGTGGACCTAATTGGTTAAAACATGTTAAGTAGACCTCAGGAGGAATACCGTCACGACCAGGGGATTTGCCTTTACTCATGCTATCCAGTGCCCTTTTGAGTTCATGGAGAGAGATGTGGGCTCCCAGCAAACCGGCTTCCTCAGTTGAAAGAAGAGGAGTTCTTATATATTTTAGAAATTAATTAATCAATCTGTCCTTGTGTGGATTTACAATGAGAGGTGTACAATTCTTTATAGAAATGGGAGAATCTTTGGTTAATTAATTTTGGTTCTGATAGTAATAAACCTGATTCATTCAGATTCAATAGTTGTAATATCTATTAATTGATTATTATTGCCGACACTTGTTAGCCAGTAGACAACTGGGTCGAACGGTACATTCAATCTAATAGACCAGTCTTACTTGATGGATGGCAAATTCTGCTCTCTGTTTTATCAATAGTCTTAGTTCTATCTTGACTTTGAGAAAGAGAAGTTGCTACCTGGTCTGAAAAACAAATTGCTACCTAGTTTGTTTAAAGGGGTCCCGTCAAATCTGAGGATAATCGACAAAATTTGTATTATTCATTATGAATTCATTCAGTTCAGTTTAAAATCATTCACAGAAAGTAGGATTTTGTAGTACGGAAGCCATCTTGTGGCTCTTTTAGGAGATTCTGACATTTGTATCTGGCAGTACTGTATACTGTATGTTGTATCTTCATTAAAGAAAATAGATCAGTATGTGATAGTTTGAAATCGATTTGGGAGACTGTTTTGTGCCTGTTTGAATAAAAAGTGTACTCTTTTGCTTTAGGGCTATGGGTTTGCCAGGCATCAATGAGGTTGTCGTCAGAGAATATATGTTGGATAGCTTTGATTGCCTATGGATTTTAGTTGGTTTTGTCCCGGATGTCCAGAATGGCTGTCCCAATAACCAGATGGAATTCAGTTAATTATAACTGGTTCTATTTTAACACACCTCTGAAGTCTAAGCCCTCTTCACTACAGGTAAAGTTGTCTATAGCTAATCCAGTATCTAATGCTCTTGTAAGTGAATATGTGTTCTTTGTAGGATTGCAAGATCGGTAACTGTCCTGAAATGGATATGTTTTCCAGAAATCCCTGGTCCAAATCAAATTTTATTTGTCACATACACATGGTTAGCAGATGTTAATGTGAGTGTAGCGAAATGCTTGTGCTTCTGTAGGAATCACCAGGGAATTAGCAGGACATGTGAGATCCTCCAACAGGGATTCCTGGAAAAACCTGTGACTTTTGGAAAAGTTCAACCCTCGTTCTTTCTGTACAGTACAGGAGTTGGTGGCAAGAACTCTACATTGGCTGTGTCAGTGTGACAGCATGGCTACAGTTCCTGTGTCTGTGCGTGCACATTCAGATTGGTGTGTCTAAGCATTGAGCAGCAGCAGTAAGACATATGACTTCCTGGATCTGTATGTCCCAGTCGCCAGCCAGAGGCTCTAATTAGACAGATAAGCAGCACGACTGGAATCAGCTCTTCCTGGTAATCAGCCCCAAATAGCCCAGACAGATGGCTAAATGAGGAGGAGATGAGGCATGCAGCCCAACAGGTGCCCTTAAAGAGACAGACAGGGACACAGACATAGGGTGTAGCTAGCTATTCAGTGTTATGTATAGGGCCGTTTAAGAGACAGACAGGGATGTGCGTACATATGTCTATAAATAGGACGTTGTTGTGTTTTCACAGGTGACCAGACTTCATTGTGTTTTCACTGGTTACCAGACTTTGCTGTGTTTTTGACACTGGTGACCAGCATATGCTAATTCCTATTCAAATCCAGCCTGAGTGGTGATGTCCAACAATTGGCACATTAATTTTCTGACAACTTGCATTCAGAAAGAGACGACCTAAATCATTTAAACTGGAACAACCATTTCAGTAACAGGTACAATATGTCCAACTAACAGATTGGATTAATGTTTTTAAAAAATGAATTGATTCATTAACCAATCAAAACATAGATATTGAAACAAACACTTCAAACAAATCCAAGCTGATTAGAGCATGCTGGGAAATAAGATAAGGATGGGTGTGGTTTTGCAGACCAGCTTGACCAGCTACACAAAAAAACAAGGTTATTGAGAGGTTCTTTGTCAGGGGTGAGGGTGATATGTGTAAGGGTTCTTGACTGCTGTGATGGTTGTGAAGAACCATCCTGTTCTTTCCATCTCCACCATGTTTTCCTTTTATGCCATGAAATGCACTGTTTAAAAGTTCCTGTCATTTGTTGTACCTTACAGGCTACTGGTTGCAGTGAAAGTAAAGTACAGGGATTGGCCACAGATTTAATGGCAATATATTTCTGCAGTTGCTTAAAGTTGCCCAGAATCAAGTCGATAATTGTCAGATTATCTGACAACACCAATGTAAAAACAGCAGTGCTCAGGGACACGTGATGTAAAGTGTGCATAACTGCTTTTGGGCGGAAGTGCATGAATGTTAAACCAGTGACACCAGGTACATCTTTATTACCAACAACTTATATCCACACACATTCAACATTAGGGTAGAGTTAGGGTACAGTGTTGTTCCCTGGGGTACAAAAAGGTCAAAGGTACACATATGGTACGCTACATGAACAAAAGTATGTGGACACCTGCTCATCGAACATCTCATTCCAATGTCATGGGCATTAATATGGAGTTGGTCCCCCCTTTGCTGCTATAACACCCTCCACTCTTCTGGGAAGGCTTTCCACTAGATGTTGGAACATTGCTGCGGGGACTTGCTTCCATTCAGCCATGAGCATTAATGAGGTCGAGCACTGATGTTGGGCAATTAGGCCTGGCTCGCAGTCTGCGTTCCAATTCATCCCACAGGTATTCAATGGGTTGAGGTCAGGGCTCTGTGCAGGCCAGTCAAGTTCTTCCACACCGATCTTGACAAACCATTTCTGTATGGACCTTGCTTTGTGCAATATTATTGTATGCTGTTGCGTTAAGATTTCCCTTCACTGGAACAAAGGGGCCAAGCCCGAACCATGAAAAACAGCCCCAGACCATTATTCCTCCTCCGCCAAACTTTACAGTTGGCACTATGCATTCGAGCAGATTGTGCTCTCCTGGCATCTGCCAAACCCAGATTTCTCCGTCGAACTGCCAGATGGTGAAGCGTGATTCATCACTCTAGAGAATGCGTTTCCACTGCTCCGTAGTCTAATGGTGACGAGCTTTACACCATTCCAGCCGACGCTTGGCTTTGCTCATGGTGATCTTAAACTTGTGTGCGACTCCTCGGCCATGGAACCCCATTTCATGAAGCTGCCGACGAACAGTTATTGTGCTAATGTTGCTTCCAGAAGCAGTTTGGAACACTGTAATGAGGACCGATGTTTTTTTACAAACTGACTTGTTGGAAAGGTGGCATCCTATGATGTGCCACATTGAGCTCTTAAGTGAGGACATTCTACTGCCAATGTTTGTCTATGAGATTGCATGGCTCGAGCATGCTCGATTTTATGCACCTGTCAGCAACGGGTGTGGCTAAAATATCCGAATCCACTAATTTGAAGGGGTGTCCGCATACTTTTGTGTATATAGTGTTGTTAACAATAGCCTACAACATCTATCTAGCTATATATTGAATTTCCATCCTCTCAGGCCAGTGGCACCATATAAGAATTTATGATCATTGGCCAGTATAGAGAATTAAGTAAAACCAGAAGTCCAAATCCTTATCAGCATTGATTGATAATTTAGGTAAGGGACAGTTTTAGCTATCTAGCCACTGGAGGACAACAACACAATGAGATGCAACAGTTCAAGTTTTTTATGTCAATGACATTTGGCTTTTGATGTGATGTGATTGGTGTGAAGCCAAATCCAAACTGGCTTCCCTTGACACTTTTTTTTGGTGTGCCAGGACCATTCACAGTTGAGGTCACTCAGTTTAGCTCAATGGTGATTGGCTATTATGTTGTAAAAAAAAAAGTATCAAGCATGGCCAAATGCTTGCTGGCTTCCCTTGCATTCAATGCTACAATATCATACTCTTTTTGGCCAGACAGCATCAAATCAAATTGTATTGGTCACATACACAATGTTTAGCAGATGTTATTGCGGATGTAGCGAAATACTTGTGTTACTAGTTCCAACAGTGCAGTGATAAATGGGCTACGCATACAGAGACAGAGGGGTGCCGTCTCGCTCGCTCGGATGCTTTATCCGTTGAGATACATTAAACCTCTTGCGAATTGATGGAAAATGATGAGAGAGATACATTATTTTATGTATTTTATTGGTCAATGTTTTGGGGAAGCCTGAGTTCCCTTGGAATCCCTGAATACACTCGACACTGATATACACTCCAGTATGTGATCTAGGACACAAACTAACTAACAAACCGTCACTGTTTAAATTAGGAGACAAACTAACCCCAAAACAAAACATCACTGTGTGTGTGAGGAAACCGACAAACCTTTTTTTGAGCTACACAGCTGGATGGTAGAAATCCTTCTGTTTGGATTTCTTTCCAGCAGCCTACCTCCTTTCTACCTTCCCTCTCTTTTCTTATCCCACTGGCTCCTGAACAAAAACATGTTGAGTATTTGTGACAAAGATGCTACGATTGGAGAAGTGATTAGGCAAGTGAGGGTGGTAGCTGGCTGTATACCCATCAGCCAGTAGGCACTGAGGCGCAGTAGACTGATCCTGTGTTCCTCTGGCTGCCTGTAGTGATAGTGTTGTGTAGTGTTGTGTAGTGTTTAGCCCGAGGGCTGTCTGGCCACAGCACTGATACCTGTGGTGGACATGGGAGTGACATAAGGTGGTGACTTACAAGAAGCCCAGGGACACAGATTGGTCTTTTTCAGCATTTGTGGCAACATTTAAGTATTCGGCTTCTTTTAAAAACAGGAAGACAGACCATCTCGTAAATAGTCACGTGTTGTTTTTATTTGTGGATGATTTGAAGGTTGCATTTTCGTTTGAGGAGAAGAGAAACATCATGAAATGTTTATGGTAGTGTGATGGGCTTAGCAAACACAATACAGTACTGGAAGTATGCGTTTTATGAAATCCTGAATAAGAGTATCACAATGGAAACAAGTCTTCTAACTTTTGTGTGCCTATAGTATCATCAGCATTTTTGGGGTATAAATGTATCTGTTGCCTGGTGTAACATTTTTATGTATTTTAAATTGTAAAATAAAATATGGTTTCAAAATGGATTCTGCTGCTCTGGATTAAAAATTTTATACAGACTCCAGAGATTTTCGTCTATCCCTTGAAACAAAAAGGGAAAATAAAGTTAGGGAATAGTTATTTCAAAATCCACCCGATTAATGACAACATGTGTAGAGTTATATAACTCTTCACCTCCCTCCATTTTTATCAGCATGCTGGAGATAACACGTTATTAGAATTGTACTAAATCCAATTTGAAATTCTTCATGATTAAACAGTATGGCTAATACATAAGCGGAAAGTTTTCAATACTTTTTTTTGTAACTGGAAAAATAACTTTAATCAAAGTTTTTTGTGGGTTGGATGAGTGCCGACACTATGATATATGCAAAAAGGATATACATTTAATAGTTTGCATGCAAAAGCATTTCACAAATTGATTTCATGTATTTACAATCACAACTTTTGTAGGTATGTCTCTGGGCTAAGCCATAATACTCTGGGCCAAGTGTGTGTGGGTTCTCTCTCTCTTTCTTTTTCTTTCTTTCTTTCTTTCTTTCTTTCTTTCTTTCTTTCTTTCTTTCTTTTTTCTTTCTCTCTTTTTTTCTTTCTCTCTTTTTCTTTCTCTCTTTGTCTCTCTTTCTCTCTCTCTTTTTCTCTCTCTCTTTTTCTCTCTCTCTCTTTTTCTCTCTCTTCTCTCCAGATTTGAGTGACAGCGTGAGTGATTTCTAATGACAGTCGGAACAGATCTGTCATAATGAGGTAACCTTGGGCCTTTTCTTTCTCAGATCACCCTTCACAGCTTGACGCAATTAACCACTACAGTATCTCTAACACATACAGTACAGAGATACTGACACGGCTCTGCACTACCGGATCTGAGCTCCACTTACTGTAGCATGTGTGAGACAGATCAAGTCCTCGGGTACGTCCCAATAATCTCTCCTTCTTCCTGAAGTGTGCACTCATTTACTACTCTCCACAAATTTAAAAGCACTGGATTGGAGTAGGCAGAGGGTAGAGCGAGTTTCATAAACCCGTTATTTCCAGTCAAATCTAAGAAGGGGAGTGTACAAGTGCGTACTTCATGAGAAAGGAGAGATTATTGGTCCTCCTCCTGACTGGCCATTGGCCTGTGGAGAGCCAAAATGTCAATTTGGCCAAGTGCATGTGTCCTGCTCACCAGAGCTCACATCCTGGGTCGTAGATTCATGGTGTTCTGTCTCCAAATGCTCTCTGAGATGGATGACAACGGTTTTATTTCACACACAACACAGTATCTTTGCTGATGGCAAGTTTGTGCGATAATGTACAGCACTGTGTATTCTATGCAAAGTACTTTCAGGGGCATTGGGTGTATCGTTACATGTCAGTCATGTTAGCTGTGAGCGTATGTGTGTGCGTATGTATGTGTGTGTTCGAATGTATGTGCGAAGGTGTGTGTGCGTATGTGAGTGTGTTTGACTACCATCATTGCAATGAGCAGGATTTCGACATCACTGGGTCATTAGAATTCATGTGTGTGTGTGGTGAGAGGAGAGCAGCAGCTCAGTGATGTGGTTAGTAATGTGGAGCCCTGCTGAAGACGGTCCGTAGAGAGAGCCTGCTGGATAATTGCTGCCACAGTGACAGGTAGGGCTGTCTCTGTCAGTGTTCTCTCTGCAGGGAGGGTATGTCGGTGTGTGTGTGTGTGGGGGTGGGTGGGGGGGGGGGTGCTTCTCTGGGTAGACTGCCTTCAGACGGTGGCAAAGTGCCAGATGTTTTCATCTGTGTGATAGGAATATCTCACACACACATACTCTGGGGTAGTAAATGAACTTCTCCGTGCGGAGAGAAAGACTCTTAAGCGTTTGAATATAAACTGGACAAAAATATAAATGCAACATGTAAATGTTGGTCCCATGTTTCATGAACTGAAATAAAAGGTCCCAGAAATGTTCCATACACACAAAAAGCGTATTTCTCTCAAAATGTGTGCACAAACTTGTTTATATCCTTGTTAGTGAGCATTTCTCCTTTGCTAACATAATCCATCCACCTGACAGGTGTGGCATATCAAGAAGCTGGCTCCTTGCTGTCCCCAGTCCACCTGACTGTACTGCTGCTCCAGTTTCAACTGTTCTGCCTTATTATTATTTGACCTTGCTGGTCATTTATGAACATTTGAACATCTTGGTCATGTTCTGTTATAATCTCTACCCGGCACAGCCAGAAGAGGACTGGCCACCCCACATAGCCCGGTTCCTCTCTAGGTTTCTTCCTAGGTTTTGGCCTTTCTAGGGAGTTTTTCCTAGCCACCGTGCTTTTACACCTGCATTGTTTGCTGTTTGGGGTTTTAGGCTGGGTTTCTGTACAGCACTTTGAGATATCAGCTGATGTACGAAGGGCTATATAAATAAATTTGATTTGATTTGATCAAACAGTATGGTCATTACATAGGTGCACCTTGTGCTGGGGACAATAAAAGGTCAAGAAAAGGCAGTTTTTTCACACAAGACAATTCCACAATTTGACAGTACGTCCAACCGGCCTCACAACCGCAGACGTGTAACCACACCAGCCAGGACCTCCACATCCTGCAGCTTCACCTGCGGAATCATCTGAGACCAGCCCCCCGGACAGTTGATGAAACTGTGGGTTTGCACAACCGGAGGATTTCTGAACAAATTGTCAAAAAACATCTAATGGAAGCGCATCTGCGTGCTCGTCGTCCCCACCAGGGTCTTGACTTGACTACAGTTCGGGCAGATGCTCACCTTCAATGGCCACTGGCACGCTGGAGAAATGTGCTCTTCGTGGATGAATCCCGGTTTCAACTGTACCGGGCAGATGGCAGACATCGTGCACGTCGACATTTGGGCAAGTGGTTTGCTGGTGTCAACATTGTAAACAGAGTGCCCCATGGTGGTGAGGTTATGGTTTAGGCAGGCATAAGCTATGGTCAATGAACGTAATTGCATTTGATCAATGGCAATTTGAATGCACATAGAAAACGTAATGAAATCCTATTCATTCACCACCATCAACTCATGTTTCAGCATGATAATACACGGCGGCCCCATGTCGCAAGGATCTGTACACAATTCCTGGAAGCTGAAAATGGCCCGGTTCTTCCATGGCCTGCATACTCACCGGACAGGTCACCCACTGAGCATGTTCAGCAACTTATATCCAGCAACTTCTCACAGCCATTGAAGAGGAGTGGGACAACGTTCCACAGGCCACAATCAACAGCCTGATCAACTCTATGCGAAGGAGATGTGTTGCACTGCATGAGACAAATGGTGGTCACCCCAGATACTGACTGGTTTTCTGATCCACACCCCTACCTATTTTTGAAGGTATCTGTGACCAACCAATGCATATCTGTATTTCCAGTCATGTGAAATTCATAGATTAGGGTCTAATGAATTTATTTGCTTTGTTGCGTTTATATTTTTGTTCATGAAGATGCAAGTTGGAACCAAATAAGGTTCTTGAGAGCGATGCCATAGAGGAACCATATTAGGGTCTCTGAAGAACCACAAATGGGAAGAACCATTTATGCGATACAAAAAAATCAAAAACGGGAAGTGTTTTGGCTCTCCAGGACCTGAATTGAAAAGCCCTGCTGTAGGGCTATTCATTACCACCCATGAGTGTGTTTGCTAGTGGCAGGGACATGGTTATTGCATTTATTCATTTTTAGCCCTGTGGCCTTCACGAAGTGAGATCCTAAGTGAATATGTCTTCATTAAAATATTTACATTACCAGTCAAAAGTTTGGACATGCCTACTCATTCAAGGGTTTTTCTTTATTTTTTACTATTTTCTATATAGACTAATAATTAACACATCAGAACAATGAAATAAAAGATATGGAATCATGTAGTAACCATTTTTTTAAACAAATCAAAATATATCTTAGATTTGAGATTTTTCAAAGTAGCCACCCCTTGCCTTGATGACAGCTTTGCACACGCTTGGCATTCTCTCAACCAGCGTCACCTGGAATGCTTTTCCAACAATCTTGAAGGAGTTCCCACATATGTTGAGCACTTGTTGGCTGCTTTTCCTTCACT
The DNA here is from genome assembly GCF_021184085.1 of Oncorhynchus gorbuscha. Taxonomy (NCBI): domain Eukaryota; kingdom Metazoa; phylum Chordata; class Actinopteri; order Salmoniformes; family Salmonidae; genus Oncorhynchus; species Oncorhynchus gorbuscha. The sequence continues at coordinate 33,544,954 of NC_060179.1, read as the reverse complement.
ATGCGGTCAAACTCATCCCAAACCATTTCAATTGGGTTGAGGTTGGGTGATTTTGTAGGCCAGGTCATCTGATGCAGCACTCCATCCCTCTCCTTCTTGGTAAACTTGCCCTTACACAGCCTGAAGGTGTGTTGGGTCATTGTCCTGTTGAAAAACAAATGATAGTCCCACTAAGCGCAAAACACGCCTCCTCCTCCATGCTTCACAGTGGGAACCACACATGTGGAGATCATTCGTTCATCTCCTCTCCTTCTCACAAAGACATGGTGGTTGGAACCAAAAATCTCAATTTTGACCAAATGACAGATTTCCAGTGGTCTAATGTCCTTGCTCATGTTTCTTTGCCCAAGCAAGTCTCTTCTTATTATTGGTGTCCTTTAGTAGTGGTTTCTTTGTAGCAATTCGACCATGAAGGCCTGATTCACTCAGTCCTTCTAAACAGTTGACGTTGAGATGTGTCTGTTACTTGAACTCTATGAAACATTTATTTGGGCAGCAATTTCTGAGATTTGTACCTCTAATGAACCTTTCCTCTGCAGTAGACGTAACTCTGGGTCTTCCTTTCATGTGGCGGTTCTCATGAGAGCCAGTTTCATCATAGCACTTGATGGTTTTTGCGACTGCACTTGAAGTAACTTTCAAAGTTATTTTAATTTTCCGGATTGGCTGACCTTCATGTCTAAAGTAATGATGGACTGTTGTTTCTCTTTGCTTATTTGAGCTGTTCTTGCCATAATATGGACTTTTACCAAGTAGGGCTATCATCTGTATACCAACCCTACCTTGTCACAACACAACAGATTGGCTCAAAAGCATTTAGAAGGAAAGAAATTCTACAAATTCACTTTTAACAAGGCATACCTGTTAATTGAAATGCATTCCAGGTGACTCCCTCATGAAGCTGGTTGAGAGAATGCCAAATGTTTGCAGAGCTGTCATCAAGGCAAAGGGTGTCTACTTTTTTTTGTTAAAAACTTTTTGGGTTACATGATTCCATATGTGTTATTTCATAGTTTTGATGTCTTCACAATAATTCTACAATGTAGAAAATAGTTTTAAAAAATAAAGAAAAACCCTGGAGTAGGTGAGTAGGTGTGTCCAAACTTTTGACTGGTACTGTATTTTTAAAATGAAAATCTAGTTTTACCCTCATACAATGACCTCAAACTCATAGCGTACAGGCCACATCAGGCCTGCAAGTCACATTATGCTGGCTTGAAAGTGATTTTTAATTTATATTGGAATCCAGCCAGAGTGGTTGGGAAGACTAAGATAGGAGACTGCCTTAAACATCTAAGTCGGGAAAACTTTCCACTTCAGTAAGGGGTGCAATAAGTCCAAGTAGCAGATAGGAATATTTTAGAAAAAGGTATGTTATTTATATTTGAGTAGCATAAGATTGATTAATTAATCAATATACAGTACATGCAAAAACATAGATGTTGAATTATTATTATTATTTCTCAACCTGCAATTAGAGCTTGCTGGGAAATAGGATAATGATGGGCGTGGTTTTGGGTTAACTCTGGTTATTAACACCAACACTGGTGTTAGTTTACACCACTGAGTGTTAGATTAACTCTTTACAGTGTTCATTTAACTATTGAATCAACACTAGAAATTTTACTTTGAGAAATCAACACTAGTTAACACTGGCCAATTTGCTGTGTGCTATGAAAGGGACACATCTGCTGGCTTCCATCATTTCAAGAACCTTTTTGAATTCTGAAGAATTCTTGCTTCTGAAGCCAAGCAGGGTTGGTCCTGATCAGTACCTGGATGGGAGACCAGATGCTGCTGGAAGTGGTGTTGGAGGGCCAGTAGGAGGCACTCTTTCCTCTGGTCTAAAAAAAATATCCCAATGCCCCAGGGCAGTGATTGGGGACACTGCCCTGTGTAGGGTACCGTCTTTCGAATGGGACGTTAAACGGGTGTCGTGACTCTCTGCGGTCGTTAAAGATCCCATGGCACTTATCGTAAGAGTCGGGGTGTTAACCCTGGTGTCCTAGCTAAATTCCCAATCTGTCCCTCAAACCATCACGGTCACCTAATAATCCCCAGTTTACAATTGGCTCATTCATCCCCCTCTTCTCCCCTGTAACTATTCCCCAGGTCGTTGCTGCAAATGAGAATGTGTTCTCACTCAACTTACCTGGTAAAATAATGGATGAATAAAATAAAAAATAAAAACCGTACATGCCACGCCAAGAACCCCACACTTAACTTAAAGGTTATCTATTGGGCAAGAGTTCGCCAAGGATCCCTAAGAGCTGAGGAAGAACCATTAAATAGCCGTAATTTTTTTCAGTGTAAGGGAAAGGTGTCTCGGGTAAAGAAATACTTGCTGTAGGTTTATGGAATGATCTACTGTATGTATGATGATGAATCCACTGTCAATGATCAGTGAGTGTAACTGGCATTGGATCCAACGTGGATTCCTGACACTTCCTTTTTAACCCAATGAAGTTCTAAGGAGTCTGAGTAACAGAGTTTATTTTAATAATGCTAATGCGAATGTTTGAGTGACAGCCAGATAGTCTGGCAAGGGAAAAGTCATTCATTAGTCACTTTACTCTATTCCATTCTATTGTATTCTATTCTATCTGCTCTAATATAACCAGAGAAGGCAGAAGAAGGAGGGAAGACAAACCCGCTACTCACACTAAGATGATTGTCTTAAGATTTGTATTGTAAACCTCATCAACCAGTAGGCGCCACCGCAATCTATGAACGTAGCCTCTCTTTTGAACAATTGTCAAATGTAGTTTATGTTGAATATTTCATTCAGCTGCAGACGATCACCTTCGGAGTGGAACAAAAACAGTAGAAAGAAAACCCCGGGTGGATGTGGAGTGACATCCATGGGGTTTGTCTCACATCTGGAGGTGCCTGGGGTCCAAATCATTGTCTGGTACCGCTTCTGTCCCCTCCAGTCTGTGAAGAATTGGTGTCAGCCCCTATCAAGCGGAAAATGCCTATTCTACACAGTGTCAGAGGAGCCACACTCTATTAATCAACCGATGAGAGAGAAACATATTGAGGAGAGATGAGAGAGTAGAGAGGGGTTATATACTATGTAGTGCACTTAGTTTTGACCAGTGCACTATTTGCCGTATGGGTCCTGGTCAAAAGTAGTGCACTATATAGGGAATCTGGTATCAGTTGAAACATAATCCGTTTCTCATGGTCTGTTATACCACAGCGTTAGGCCTGTGTACATTGTGTGTGCATTGTGTAAAGAGAAAACGCACACCATTGAAACACATTTTGGCATCATGAAGAAGTAGTTTTCCCCTGTATGAAACAATGTAGGTGTTTGGGGGTCATATTCACTGTTGGTGTTTGGGTATAAGGGGTCATATTCACTGTTTGTGTTTGGTTATAAAGGGTCATATTCACTGTTTGTGTTTGGGTATAAGGGGTCATATTCACTGTTGGTGTTTGGGTATAAGGGGTCATATTCACTGTTGGTGTTTGGGTATAAGGGGTCATATTCACTGTTGGTGTTTGGGTATAAGGGGTCATATTCACTGTTGGTGTTTTGGTATAAGGGGTCATATTCACTGTTGGTGTTTGGGTAATTATAAAAGAAGGAGATATTCTTTATGGCACACTGTAAGGTGGAGCAAACCGTAACAAAACGTTTTGCAAATGAAAACAAGCATTTCTTGTTGGACAAATGCAGGTTGTCCATCCTTGTTTCAGTCTGTTTTCATTTGGTGCCTAATGAATACGGCCCATGTATTTGAGCACTATGGAGTACTGGTTCAGACTGAATAATAGTAGTAGTTGGTTGCCAGCCAGTAGTGCTAGTTTATCCTCTCCCCATATTCCGTAGGCAGATATTGATCATGGCAAATAAACAGAAACTTAATCAGCACCGCCCCCTGCTACTAACAGCACGACTACCGTTGTGATGGACACGGCCAGTATGATTGGTGTTTCTACTTCTGCATTAGCTTCTAATGATGTCATACACATGGAAACACATGGAGACGCCGAATGCATTACCTTCTCATTTTCTTCGGAGCAAGATAAAAGTGTTTTGTTTTTCCACTACACTCTCCTCCTCCATTTTACCTCTCCTTATTTTCACCCCCCGCTCTACTCTCCTCTCTCCCCTCCTCCTTGTCATTTGTCATTTGAAGGTTTACTCAGAGCCTGAGTGACTAGATTTATCAAAGCAGAGGAATGGAATAACCAGATATTCATGAGAAGAAAAGACAAGGGAGAGGACTTTTCCTTGATTGGCTGGGGATGGAGTGTGTGTGTGTGTGTGTGTGTGTGTGTGTGTGTGTGTGTGTGTGTGTGTGTGTGTGTGTGTGTGTGTGTGTGTGTGTGTGTGTGTGTGTGTGTGTGTGTGTGTGTGTGTGTGTGTGTGTGTGTGTGTGTGTGTGTGCGTGCGTGCGTGCGTGCGTGCGTGCGCGTGCGTGCGTGCATGAGTGTGCATGAGTGTGTGTATGTGTGTACATGTTTTACTATACTTAGTTGGTTGGTACCAGAAGTCCTCACAAGAATAGTAAACCAACTAAAAATCAGAGACGTGAGAACATTTGGCCAGTCTTCACTTGTAACAAGGCTATTTTAGGCTTAGGGGATAGGGTTAGAATTAGGTTTAGGGGTTAGGTTTATGGTTAGGAGTTAAGGCTAGCTTTATGGTTAGGGTTTAAGGTTAGGGTTAAGGGTTAGGGCTTAGTACGAAATAGCATATTGAATGGGAATATATTGTTGGTCCCCAGAAAGTCCTCACAAGTATAGTAAGACATAGTTGTGTGGGTGTGGTTGTGTGTGAGTAGCTCGCCAAACAATAGTGAAAGTACATGGCAATTTTCAAGTGTTCCACTGCAAACTGTCATGAACGAATCTCACAAGTGTCACACACCGCAAGCTCCCAGCTAATGTCTAATCAATGAAACATTGACATTATCCCATCCCTGGTTAGCCACTATTGGCTTAAAAAAGCCAAACCTAACACAATATCTGGCAATCGATTTCCAGAAATATTGCCCCTGTCTGTCTGTGTGGTGCACGTGTTTGTCCATCACTCTGTGTAGCCAGTTGATGTGATAACCGTCTTGTGGGCTGACAGAAGTACTTCCCCCAAAACCTTCTCAATTAAATGTTAACTGCAACAGCCTTTGCTGTTTTTTGGACACTGCTCACTGCTCAAAACCAGCATCAAGTCACATTTTGCTGGCTTGTAAAGTGATGTCTAATTCCTACTGGAATCAAGCCTGAGTCGGGATATCCAACAATTGGAACATTTAGTCACAACTATTTTAATTTAGAATGTCTGCCAAGGTATAAAAAAAGTAAAACGTGGAAGACCACCTCAACCAATTAAACTGGAACAACCAATTTAGTAAAGGTCGTAATAATTCCAACTAACAGATTGGATTAGTTTAGAAAAATGTTTGTTGTTTATCTGTATGTAGCATACAATAAATCAATAGATTAATAATCAATCAGTGTACATGCAAAAACATAGATATTGAAATCAAACTGCAGAACATGCTGGGATATATGATAATGATGAAGGGTGTGGTTTTGCAGACCAGAATGATCAGCTAGAGACCATGCTGTACCAGCATATACTTAAAAAGGAAGTGGTTCTTGACATGTTCTTTGTCAGGGTAGTAGATTATATTGTGACCGACAGCCTTGGTTCGTAGCCAAATTTGAAATAGTGTTTTTTACATAATAGTACAGGCTCAGAGCTAGAAAATTGTATATCATACACTGCAGTTCAGGAACAATGGGAAAGTAATTCTGCTTTGAAAGTTGATCAACTTGTAACCCCACTTTTGACAAAATGGCCCTTGAATGTTTTGGTACATCTACTGGAGAGCTCTTCTTTGTGTACACCCATTCAGGATCGTTCACACCATCTTAACCCCTAGCCAGGGGCGGAGCCAGAGGGGTGTCCAAAATTTCATTCGCTACTGGCAGTTTGAGGCTGATTGACATCTCATTTCACCTCTTGTTGAAAGAAGCATTTATTTTGCCTGTTCGCTAGCACATTTTTTAAATTGAGGACAAGGAAGAGAGAATATTAACGTTGGTTGCGAGATACAGAAGAATAAGATTAAGAAGAACATACAGAAGAAGAAGAGAGAGAGAATATTTCCACAGCTCCACAAGCTCTTTTCACGATTGGCAAAAGCATCATATTTGAAGTAAGTTTTAAAGGTTTGGCATCGGGTTTAGGTTTCCTGAACAACTTTTACAAAAGTTGAGTCGCTGTGTAAGTTCATGTTAGACCTTTGGCTCCATTAACAGACAGTTAATCAGATAAGAGAGATCGGTTCCCAATTTAGACTAACATTATGTTTAAATCTGTGCTAGTAATACACGCATATACAGTGCAGTATCGTAAGTTACAATATCCGAAAGTTTAGCTAATGGGGGAGGGGGGGGGGTTAAATAGTAGGCTACAGCTGTCAGTGTTCAGCAAGTTAACATTCAGCAATTCGAAATCCATTAACTCAGTTAGATTTTTGTTCTTGAACTCGAAACGAACAATTGTTATTTTCCATCTGTTAACGTTACTCAAAAGACTACCACCATTTTCAGATAGCCTGTTTGCTATCGTAAAGGTGTAAGAAATTATAGCGAGCTAAGTTCCTTTCTGCAGAGTAGAGCTAGCCATGATCTAATTAGTAACTTAGGCTGGTAGTTGATTTTAAGTTACAGTTATGATAATGGCGATTTGTAATTAAGATTGAGATTGGACTAAAATGTGGGTAATTGGATGCTTAGATGTAACCATAGACTGTCTCATTTTTGCATAGGGTCAATCAAACATCAAAAGAAATGGCTAGATATCCCAATTATAGGCCAGGACTATACATTAAACTACACATTTTAGTTTGCAGCTGTTAGTATCTAATCTTGTGGATCCATTAATTATACATTTCCATGGAGATATGAGAAGTTATTTAACGTGTATTTCAGATGTTATAAGATCCAGAGAAGAGGGTCCTGTACAGCCGTGTTTGAAAACATTTCCCAGAACTCAACATGGTACTAGGAAAAGGGCTTTCAACAGCTCCTGGTATAAGGACAATTCATGGCTTGAATATTCTGTAAATCAAGATTCAACTTATTGTTTCGCCTGTAGGCATTTCTCTCTGACCAATACACCTGAATCTTCCTTCACATCACAGTCAGGTCTTTGTAACTGGAAAAGGGCGCTGTTTAAAGATTCTGGGTTTAAGCTCCAGTCGAAGGCACAGAGCATCATATCAATGCTAAGTATGCTTGGAATCAGTGTAAAAGGGCTATTGACAGCAACCCATCAATGTTAGATGTCGTAAATGAGGACCGGAAAAAGAAAGTGGAGGAAAACTGTACTTTAATTGAAACAATTGCAGATGTGCTCCTTTTGACTGCAAATCAAAATATAGCGCAGAGAGGTCATCGAGAGAATGATGACTCTCGCAGCAAGGGTCATTATTTGACAATCTTAGAAGAAATAGCAAAGCATGACCCTCTCATAGAGAAAATGATGAACGTGTGTGGCAATCCAGAACACAGTTCTTGAGGGTTTAGCGGAGATGATACAAAGTGAAATAATAAGATAAGTAATAGAAAGTGACGTTTATAAAAATAAAAAAAATCATTGATTGTCTTGAAAAACATGGTTTGGGACTACAGTTATAATCTTGTGGGGCAGAAGGCTACGACGGTGCATCCGTCGTGAGCGGAACGCATTCTGGTGTGTCTGCACGGATTAAAAACAGTGCAAGATTTGCATTTTATGTGCACTGTAATGGACATTGTTTGAATTTGGTTCTTGTCGATGCTATAAAATCAGTGCCTGAGGCAGTTCACTTCGTTTCTCTCCTGCAGAAGCTTTATAACTTTGTATCTGGCTCGTATGTTCATCTCAAGTGGCTTGCAGTTCTGAAAGAGCTGTATCCACAGCAGCAGCCCAGGGAACTACGGAGACTTACGGGTGTAATGTGGGCTTGCAGTTCTGAAAGAGCTGTATCCACAGCAGCAGCCCAGGGAACTACGGAGACTTACGGGTGTAATGTGGGCTTGCAGTTCTGAAAGAGCTGTATCCACAGCAGCAGCCCAGGGAACTACGGAGACTTACGGGTGTAATGTGGGCTTGCTTCTGAAAGAGCTGTAGCAGCAGCCCAGGGAACTTAATGTGGGCTTGCAGTTCTGAAAGAGCTGTATCCACAGCAGCAGCCCAGGGAACTACGGAGACTTACGGGTGTAATGTGGGCTTGCAGTTACATGGCATGCCGCAATCTGAGGGACAGGCTTCCAGCAGTTCTGAGAGTGCTACAGGATTTCACACTTGAAAATAGTGGTGATAGATCAGTGGAGGCAAGGGGCATTCTTTCTCAGATAGATTTCCATTTCATAGGGCGTTTGGTTCATAGGGCTTTTGGTTTGTAAAGTGCTTGGTGATGCCAAATGCCTTTCTGATATGCTCCAATCCAGCTCTCTTGACCTAGCAAGAGCTGTGGATGTAGTAGGTGCCCTTACAGACACATTACAGGACTACAGAAGTGAGGGTTACTTTGGAGAACTATGGAAAGAGGTTGAAGAGATGGCACAGCACTGCAAAATAAGTGTACAAACATTGTGTAAAAGACAGCCTAAAACAAGCTTAAGACTTAAGACTTCATGACTCATTGTTGATGAGCACTGTAGGACAGAAAAATAGTGACCAAAGTGATGGTGAGAGCTTCCAAAGAGCTATCTTTTATCAGGTGCTTGACAGTCTCACAGCCGAGCTGCCGAGGCGTTTTTCAAAGAAGAATTGCGAGATAATGCAAGGGGTCCGGTCTCTCAACCCGAAGAGTACAACATTCTTGAATGAGGAGCCTCTGTTTGCCTTCGCTCAGACCTTTGAGTCAGATTTCGAGGACCTCAAACATGAGGTTCATCAAACCAAGCGGCTTCTTGATAGGAGAGAGAAAAGTGGAAGGGAGAGACCGTCTACTCTTCTTGACTTTGTTGTGTTTCTAGAACCTTATGGGCTATTTTGACTTTGTAAGATTTCTGTTGTTACACCAGTCAGCAGTGCTTCTTGCGAGAGAAGCTTCTCATCTTTAAAATGGATTAAAATCCACCTTAAATCCACTCGGAATTCTCAGTGTTGAGTCAAAGAGGATACGCTCCCTCAACATGGATAAGTTTGTGAAACATTTTGCCAGTTCTCACCAGAACCACAGAATTATGCTGTTTTAAATCTACCTAGGATTATTTGGCATTTAGGCGGTGCCTCTTGTCATGATTAAAACCTGCACTGTGTACTAGCTAGTACACTGACATTCTAAAATGATAAATCCAAAGGGTATCATGTCACACAGATTTAATTTAGTCTTGGTTAGGCCAATTCCAAAACTTTTCTTTGCTATTAGTTAACATAATATATATGAGCATAATTATGATACTGTTTGTAATATTGATGGGCACCAAAATGATCTCAAGTCCATTTCTGCTTGATACCTGGTTTGTCAAAATGCAGTGTATTTATTTGTAAATGTACTTTTTTGTAAATAAACTATTAAATATATGTAATATTTGTGTGTTATCTTATCTCCTTGGTGCTTTATTTTCTGAAAATATTTTTGATGTTCAACACTTATAGACCCAGATTATATATTAATGTCACAAGTCCCATCAGGATGTGTGTGTGTGTGTGTGTGTGTGTGTGTGTGTGTGTGTGTGTGTGTGTGTGTGTGTGTGTGTGTGTGTGTGTGTGTGTGTGTGTGTGTGTGTGTGTGTGTGTGTGTGTGTGTGTGTGTGTGTGTGTGTGTGTGTGTGTGTGTGTGTGTGTGTGTGTGTGTGTGTTAGAGAAATGTAAACTGCAGTTCCGAGGTAGAGAAACTGACTATTCATAGTATGTTAAAGAATTCTAGTGAAGTAACCCTTTTGGACCACACTATCTGCCACTTTGAAGAACTCCGGGTTAAGTGAAAATAAAACTTCTACCTCTAATCAGCAATCATAGGATTCATTCACGCTCCTTAGGTGCCAGGTTAGGGTTACACACAAATTTTCTGTCATGGTCTATGGATCCCCCCTGGCCACCCCATAAAACTCTAGTTCCACCACTCCCCTTAGCCCCACCAATCTATTTAAGGCCATGTGGTAAACACACACTATAATAAATTAAATCTAAGTTTATTTGTCACATGCACAGGATACAGAGGTGTAATGGTACAGTGAAGTGGTTACTTGTACAGTCGTGGCCAAAAGTTTTGAGAATGACACAAATATTAGTTTTCTCTGCTGCCTCGGTTTGTATGATGCCAATTTGCATATACTCCAGAATGTTATGAAGAGTGATCAGATGAATTGCAATGAATTGCAAAGTCCCTCTTTTTGCCATGCAAATGAACTGAATCCCCCCAAAAAATTTCCACTGCATTTCAGCCCGGCCACAAAAGGACCAGCTGACATCATGTCAGTGATTCTCTCGTTAACACAGGTGTGAGTGATGACAAGGACTAGGCTGGAGATCACTCTGTCATGCTGATTGAGTTTGAATAACAGACTGGAAGCTTCAAAAGGAGGGTGGTGCTTGGAATCAGTGTTCTTCCTCAGTCAAACATGGTTACCTGCAAGGAAACACGTGCCGTCATCATTGCTTTGCACAAAAAGGGCTTCACATGAAAGGATATTGATGCCAGTAATATTGCACCTAAATCAACCATTTATCAGATCATCAAGAACTTCAAGGAGAGCGGTTCAATTGTTGTGAAGAAGGCTTCAGGGCGCCCAAGAAAGTCCAGCAAGCGCCAGGATCGTCTCCTAAAGTTGATTCAGCTGCGGGATCGGGGGACCAACATTACAGAGCTTGCTCAGGAATGGCAGCAGGTAGGTGTGAGTGCATCTGCGCGCAGAGTGAGGCGAAGAATTTTGGAGGATGGCCTGGTGTCAAGAAGGGCAGCAAAGAAGCCACTTCTCTCCAGGAAAAACATCAGGGACAGACTGATATTCTGCAAAAGGTACAGGGAGTGGACTGCTTAGGACTGAGGTAAAGTCATTTTCTCTGATGAATCCCCTTTCCGATTGTTTGAGGCATCTGGAAAAAAAGCGTGTCTGGAGAAGACAAGGTGAGCGCTACCATCAGTCCTGTGTCATGCAAACAGTAAAGCATCCTGAGACCATTCATGTGTGGGGTTGCTTCTCAGCCAAGGGAGTGGACTCACTCACGATTTTGAATAAGAACACAGCCATGAATAAAGAATGATACCAACACATCCTTCGAGAGCAACATCTCCCAACCATCCAGGAACAGTTTGGTGACGAACAATGCCTTTTCCAGCATGATGGAGCACCTTGCCATAAGGGGAAAGTGATAACTAAATGGCTCTGGGAACAAAACATCAATATTCTGGGTCCATGGACAGGAAACTCCCCAGACTTTAATCCCATTGAGAACTTGTGGTCAATCCTCAAGAGGCGGGTGGACAAACAAAAACCCACAAATTCTGACAAACTCCAAGCATTGATTATGCAAGAATGGGCTGCCATCAGTCAGGATGTGGCCCAGAAATTAATTGACAGCATGCCATGGTGGATTGCAGAGGCCTTGAAAATATATATATATTGCTGTATACTAGCAATATCAAAAACTGAGTGTCCAGATAAAAATCTTTCTACGTTTATCATTATTAAATGACACTAACCTGACACACTTGTCTAAATTGATGGGTCATGTAATAATCTGGCCAAAGTGGAGTGTCATAATCCCAAGTCATTCTAATTACCAATACAAACATTGTCATAGCTGTTGTATGAATCTGCATGTAGCTAAAGCTAACAAACTAGGTTCAATTTTAGCTAGCTAACATTAGCCTATAACTAGCAATAGAAACAAAATAGAAACTGATATCTAAAAATGTAGCTAGACTCTTACACGTATAAATGGATGAACGGTTCATGGCAAACTGGAACCATTTAACTCAGTTTTGTTTGTAGCTACATTTTGTTTGGCCAGCGGTGTCAAGCCTCTCCAGTTCACACTGACCGTGGCGTGTGCAGAAAGTAGCCATAACTTTTTCCAACTGATCTGTCGATAGCGCCTGGTAAATTCAGGGCATCAATGTGGTTGAGAAAAGTAGCAAAACTTTTGTCGTTTTCCATGGCTAATGTCATATCTTTCAAAAACGGTGCAGTAGAAAGGAGTGTCAACACATACTGAACAGCTCACGTTATAGACAGAAGCATGCTACATGGCAGACGAAACCAAATTTATCTCCCAGCATGTCCAGACTATCCATTATCTCAGCCAATCATGGCTGTCTTTTTTTGTGGTTAAACCAACTAGGCTCCTAATTTAACAATTTTATTTGTATTCATGGTGGGAATACAAGTTTGTTATGAAGGCACATTAAAATTCCCATGTTCCAGAAGGCATTTCTGCCAAAAAACACATTTTGATAAAAAAAGAAATGTCTACGTTCAAATGCCGCTCCTGTGAAGTAGTGACGTGCGACATACGCCTAGTTTTCTTAAAAGAGTCACATGTTTAACAATTGTATTTTTTAAGCCTAAATAAATTCAGGATTCAAATTTGCTTTAACAAGTCACATAATAATTTGCATGGAATCATTCTGTGTGCAATAATAGTGTTTAACATCATTTTTCAATGACTACCTCATCTCTGTACCCCATAAGGTCCCACAGTTGAGCAGTGAATTGCAAACACAGATTCCTACCAATGCCTTGCATTGGTAGATGGGTACAAATAAAATAAAAAGCAGACATTGAATATCCTTTTGAGCATAATGAAGCTATTAATTACACTTTGGATGGTGTATCAATAAACCCAGTCACTACAAAGATACAGGCGCCCTTTTTAACTCAGTTGCCGGAGAGGAAGGAAACCGCTCAGGGATTTCACCATTAGGCCATTAGGCCATTACAGAGTTTAATGGCTGTGATAGGAGAAAACTGAGGTTGGATTAGCAACATTGTATTTACTCCACAATACTAACCTAAATGACAGTGAAAAGAAGGAAGCCCGTACATCATACAAATATTCCAAAACAGTCACCCTGTTTGGAATAAGACACTAAAGTAATACTGTAAAAAATGTGTCAAAGCAATTAACTTTATGTCCTAAATACAAAGGCAAATCCAACATACCACATCACTGAGTACCACTCTTCATATTTTCAAGCATGGTAGTGTCTGCATCATACTATGGGTATGCTTGTCATCAGCAAGGATTAGGCAGTTTTCTAGGATAAAAAAGGAATACAGCTAAGCATCGGCAAAATCCTAGAGGAAAACCTGCTTTCCAACAGATACAGGGAGACAAAATCACCTTTCAGCAGGACAATAACCTAAAACAGAAAGCCAGATATACACCAAGACGACATTGAATGTTCCTTAATGGCCTAGTTTCAGTTTTGACTTAAATTGGCTTGAAAATCTATGGCAAGACTTGAAAATGTCTGTCTAGCAAATGATCAAAAAACAACTTGACAGTTAAAGAATTTTAAGAACAATAATGTGTGGCATCACTACAGATCTGGGTTCGCACCCGGGCTGTGTCTTGACCGGGAGACCAATGAGGCGGCACATAATTGGCCCAGTGTTGTCCGGGTTAAGGGAGTGTTTGGCTAGCTGGGATGTCCTTGTTCCATTGCGACTCCTTGTGGCGGCCAGGCACATGCACGCTGACTTCGGTCGCCAGCTGTACGGTGTTTCCCTCTCACATTGGTGCTTCTGGGTTACTAGCAGTTACTAGCAGATTTGCTTATAATTCCATGGGGTTATTTTGTATTATTTTACAGTATGAAGACTACAAATGAACAAATATAAATATTTTCTCAGAACAAATTTGACAGGGGTGCGCACATGCGGCTATTCTGTGTTGAGCGGTTAACAAAGAAATAGGTACTCCTGTATGCTTAATTCAGAGATATTAATGTGACTTTAGTTGTTCTACAAACATTGGGCAATATGTTTTGATTTTTAATACATAGCACGGCTGCATGATGAGACTCTAATATGTTGATTTGAAAAAGGTTGTTTGAAAGGCATGAGCTCTGCTTTGTTTTTGCACAGGCTGTACACACTCCAATAGTCGCTCATTCACAATTTAACAAGCACTTGATAATGCCTCGAATTTCACGGCAGCAACCCCTTTGTGGCTGTAATGACAGCTTGGCACATTCTTGGCATTCTCTCAAACCAGCTTCATGAGGTAGTCACCTGGAATGCATTTCAATTAATAACAGATGTGCTTTTAAAATAGTTAATTTGTGGAATTTCCTTCCTTAATGTGTTTAAGCCAATCTGTTGTGTTGTGACAATGAAGGGGTTGTATACAGAAGATTGCCCTATTTGGTAAAAGACCAAGTCCATATTATGGCAAGAACAGCTCAAATAAGCAAAGGCAAACGACAGTCCATGGGTTTTTTAAAGACATGAAGGTCAGTCAATACAGAACATTTCAAGAACTTTGAAAGTTTCTTCAAGTGCAGTCGCAAAAACCATCAAGCGCTATGATGAAACTGGTTCTCATGAGGACTGCCACAGGAATGGAAAACTCAGAGTTACTTCTGCTGCAGAGGATAAGTACATTAGAGTTACCAGCCTCAGAAATTGCAGCCCAAATAAATGCTTCACAGAGTTCAAGTAACAGCCACACCTCAACATCAACTGTTCAGAGGAGACTGCCTGAATCAAGCCTTCATGGTCGAACTGCTACAAAGAAACCGTTTACAACTGCGACTTGGCCAAGATGAAGTAAAGCAGTTCGACACATACAACAACACAGAGTTACACATGGAATAAACAAACATACAGTCAATAATACAGTAGAAAAAGTCTATATACAGTGTGTGCAAATGAGGTAAGATAAGGGAGGTAAAGGCAATAAATAGGCCATGGTGGCGATGTAACTACAATATACCAATTAAACACTGGAGTGATAGATGTGCAGAAGATGAATTAGTTAGTTACATTAGTTTTATTTTAGCGACCTTGATTGTATTTCAGCTATCCCTGAACCTGATTTAGCTTTGTGCCTTTTTGCAGATGTCTTCAATGCTGTTGTGCGTAATTATGCTCCCTTTAAAAAATGACGGGTTAAAGGTGATCGAATGCGTGGCACACTCTGGAATTATCAGAAGTCATTCATAAAGGATGCCAGGATCACAGGCTCAGGCCCGTACTGGCAAGATTTTAAGCAACTGAGGAATCATTGTGTTAAAAGAAAATCAGAAAGGCTAAATCTGATTTATGTAACTGCTCTTTTGGATTGTCATGGGAACCCAGTTAAATTCTGGAAAACTGTCAAATCCCTGAAGGGTTCTACTTCCTCCTCTCTGCCGAAACAAATACATTCAGACACTTGCCTGTTTACAGAACAAAAAATGACGTCATTGATGCATTTAATCACTGTTTTATTTCAGAGGGCTATCTCTTTGAAATAACCTCTAAGCCTATCCACAATGATATTGGGCTTGGATGCTGATAGAGTAAACTTACTGAATGAATAGAGAAATGATAGTCAAAGCCTTTCTTTTAGGCTATTTACAGAAAATTGGTTTGCTAGCAATAGACAACAATACATCTACAGGGGCCGACCAATCGGATCCTGGTCTGATAAGGGTGCAGCGCCCATTATTGTTGGCTCAATAACCCACATTTTTAATTCAACATTGTTATCAGGAAATATCCCAAAAGTATGGAAATCAGCTCTCGTGGCGCCACTCCATAAAGTAGAGATCTTAGTAGAGATCTTAGTAGAGATCTTAGTAGAGATCTTAGTGGAGATCTTAGTGGAGATCTTAGTGGAGATCTTAGTAGAGACCTTAATGATAATCACCCCATTTCAAGGCTTTCTTGTCTAGCTAGGATTCTTCAACTTTGCTTCTTTTTTTACCTGAGAAATATATTTAGCGTTTCGGGACCTGTTCTCTTCACTGTTTATATAAACACCATTAAAAATGTTAAAAATGTTAAACCTCGTCTGTATGTAGATGATACTAGTATGTATGTTATTGCCCCGACTGTTGATCTGGCTATTCCAAAACTAAAGGCAGATTTTTATCTTTATTTAACCAGGCAAGTCAGTTAAGAACATATTCTTATTTTCAATGACGGCCTGGGAACAGTGGGTTAACTGCCTGTTCAGGGGCAGAACGACAGATTTGTACCTTGTCAGCTCGGGGGTTTGAACTCGCAACCTTCCGGTTACTAGTCCAACGCTCTAACCACTAGGCTACGCTGCCGCCCCGCTATACAGGAATCCCTTACTGATTTAAAACTTGTGCTTAATATGGGTAAAAAAAAACTTTTAGGAATGTTTCAGATGAAATACATGTTCAATCATTAGATGGTTCTCCAATCGAACGTGTTCCCGCAGATAAATATTTAGGCGGTTGGATTGATATGGATTTGACATTTAAGAAACATATACCATAGATGAGCTGGTTAAGAGGTTGAGATTTAAAATGGTCTTTTTCTACAGAAACAGATCATGTCTTTCTCCAAGCAATAGGAAGCAGATTATTCAGTCAACATTTAATCTGTTCTTGATTATGGTGAAATGATTTATCAAAGTGCAGCTGCTACTATTCTTAAAGCCTTGGATGCCATCTACCAGTGCAGAATACAAATAATATAGGATGTCATCTATGTAAAGAAAACAATATCTGTGAACTATTTTGCATTTCAAAAGCTGGTCAAAGAGATTGGTAAATGTGCAATATACAATAAATATGTACTTTTTCACAGCTGTTGATTTGATGGCATCTATGTGCTAACAGAGGCAGATCAAGGTATATAAAACAAAATGATCATTCCATCCCCCTGATTAGGACTGAGGAATGAACGGTGGGGCATCTCATCTGTCTCTGGGATCGGATGCATCCATCCTTCCTTCTCTAGATCCCCATCTCCCTCTCTTTAACTCTCTCTCTCTGAGATAGCGATCCAGCCTTTTGTTTTATCCCCCTCTCCCTCCCCCTCTCTCGCTCCTTCTCTTTCTGAGATACAGTAGCTATGCACAGACAGCCTTCATATGTGCAGCAGGGGAAAGTGACGGCCAGAATGGCAGCTTTAATATTGGAGTGATTGCCACTGATAAGGGTAACGGCTGTGGAGAGGCGTGAGTGTCATCCCTCCCTCCTTCGCAATAAACACTTTCATTTTGTTTGCCGGAGAGATGGATGTGCTGAATAGACAACCTGAGGAGCAGTGGAGGGAGGGAGGAGATAGATGGGAAGGATGGGGATGCATATTCAGTATTAAAAGATCAGTCAGAGGGTCGTGAAATATGCATTTTGTCATCTACGCCTCGTGTCTCGTCAGAGCCAACAACGCTGGCCACGGACTCAAAATGCAAACCTGAGAAATTGTGGTCTGTATTATATTCATAGTGATATTTTCATGGGAAATTACATAAAATGCATAGTAATATTCCATCTGTCTAGATAATACGGACAACTTCAACATATTCATCGTGTCAGAATCAGTGATGAACAATGCCTGAATATTGTCCTCAGTTTTACACAGACAAAATCAATAGATCTGTGCAGAGGTGTAAGGTTGCTTCCCAAAAGGCATTTGGGACGCAAACAATGTCTAGTGTAAGTGTGCAATTTGGCCAAGGACATTGAGGCATCAGATTGCTGATTAAATTGACTTCCTTTTCCAAAACTCCTTCAGACATCTTGACTTCTCAGGATGGGGCTGGAGGCTGGGTGGAGAGGCCACTTGTTACTATTTTATGATATGTATGGCATTTGAATTATTCCCATCTTCCCCTCCAACTCAAGTCAGCAGTTCAAAATATATTTTCCTGTCGTGACTTTTCAATTTTTTTTTATGGTAACACTTTACCTTAGGATACTAACATTAAGGGTGCCTTAATGTAGAGTGTTACTATTTTTTGTTAATACACAAACTAAGAGGCTAAAGCCGTTAGATTTTCTGTTGGTTTTAGATTGTGTTTAATTTGACTCGGGGCAATAAGACAGCGTGACCAAAAAGATGATGTGAACAGCTGGGGAGCTGAAATCCGCATATCGGAAGTAAAACGAGGGAGACACAGACAATTGCTAATTAAAATCAGTGGAAAAACGACTTGAAAATTGGACTTCACATCAGTTTTCACAGTCTGTCTTAAATACTTTGGACGTTAAAATGAATAATATGGTTGCAGTATAACAGCAAGGAGTAAACTTAATCTGGGTTTGTCTTTATTCTGTAAATGACTCCAGCTATAGGAACAGAGAATGTGAAACATCTCAGAATGCTCAGGCCAGGCATGAATCCCTGTGGACCTTTACAATTGCCAATTATTGCACATGATGAACCCCATGTATTTTCATTTAAATTTCCTAAAGCAAGAAGTAGTGGGCTGCCGGTCGATGAGTTGAAAGTTAATCTAGAGGTAGAAAGATAGTGACCTTCAGGCTTCTTTGTTTTTAGCATACGCTAGAACTTTTCAGCTTGTCAGTCAAACTGGAACGGTATCCAAGCCAATAGATAGAAGGTAGACTGTGTGTTGATGTAAGGCTCATCGCGGTGTTTTGACTGGCTCTATACTCATCTTCAGCTCCCTGAGGGGTCCTCATTAAGACTAAACGCTGAGGGTGACCTTTCCGTCGCCCAACTCCCCCCACCCAGCTGGCCCTAATTACCTCCCTCATTACCCCCTCTGAAATAAAACACAGATCCAAGATGGCTGCCTCATTACCCCCTCTTAAATAACACCAGCACCACCGGGTTGAACCAAGATGGCTGCCTCATTAGCCCTTCCTAAATAGCACCAGCACTGCCAGGTTCAACCAAGATGGCTGCCTCATTACCCCTCCTAAATAACACCAGCACCACCAGGTTGAACCAAGATGGCTGCTTTTCCCCACAACAGATTTGCTATACTCTCTTTGTGATGTATGTTGGCCTAGTGGATCTCTGTGCTGTGGATGTATCCCCCCTTCACTCTTTCACTCTCGCTTTCCCCCCAGTCTTAATTCCATAAGTCCTGACAGTATCGTTTAGACGTCGCCATCGCTATGGTGATCGCTGATGAGACGATAGGGTGATCAGCGCTTACGGGATGTCGGAGAAGGAGAGGGAGAGAGAGAGAGAGAGAGAGAGAGAGAGAGAGAGAGGGCTGTAAAGTAGCCCTCCTAATGATGGCACTAAAGTAACATGCTTCATTATTTGGAATGCTGCATAAATTGAGCAGTGCGTGGAATCATTTGGATTGATTAAAATACTAATTAAACAGGTCTTTGCAGAATTTGAGGAGTGAAGTAAGGTTCAGCTCTTCAGGGTAATTTGCATACCCTTCATCTGGGTAAATGGGATTTAAAGGACCCTCTCTCGTTCTCTTTCCTTGGCTCTCACTCTTTCTCTTCTCTCCCTATTTCCTGGTACATTCACATGCTAACAAACTCAATTAAAATTATACTCTATTCACCATATTATTTGGCATAATCTATTAAGACCCCTTTGATTTTGTTTTTTCAGTATAAATGTATCCATCAAAGCAAGGGACTCAAAGGGGTAGACATGACCAGAATAAAACAAAGTCTGCCAAGTGTAGATCTTAAATGTTGGACGCTCAGTCGCTGCGTCACTTACTTTGATTTTCATGACAATATCTTTGTTAAACTTTGCATTTGGAACTAGCGTGGGAATACTTGAATTGATTAATAGATGTATGGATCAAACTCATCGTGTGATCCTATTAAGTACTGCAAGAACCAATAACAATGAATTACGCAGAACATCAACTAGCAATTTTACATTTAAAATCATTTAACAATGTAAACATTCACTGGTGCCTCAGCAGCTGACTGTGTGCAAAAGTCTGGCCCCTAAACCACTTTAAGTTTGAGTAATTTAGCAGACACTCTTATCCAAAGCAACTTGGGTTAAAGTGCAGATTTTTCACCTAGTCAGCTCAAGGATTTGAACCAGCAACCTTGCTAGCCTAACGCTCTTAACCCCCCCCAAAAAAAGTCCTCAGAGCAAAGTCACAAGAAAATCTCCACTCCACATATGTGCTCTAGACACGGTACTGTTGGGTATTCTGTGATCATGTAGGGTGGTTGTGCAAACTCTTTCCAAATCTCATCTGGTGTACCTTAGCCAACAGTAAGTGTGACTTTGAACAGTCACTGATGAGTTTGGAGTTTGAGTTGGAGTTATAGGCTGACGAAGAGCTTCGGGTAGAAACGTTTCACAATAAACTGTGAGAGAATGAATCTATCTTTAATACACACTTACACTGTCACACACTCTTTCTCCCAGTCTCCTGTTCCATTATAGAACTGGAAGGTCAAACGTGTTCTTCTGCATCATTCATTCCTCTCACTAAAACACAGCTAAAAAAGATATATATTTACAGTACCAGTCAAAAGTTAGGAAACCTAGTCATTCCTGGGTTTTTCTTTATTTTTTGCTATTTTCTACATAGTAGAATAATAGTGAAGACATCAAAATTATGAATTAACACATGAATCATGTAGTAACCCCAAAAAGTGTTAAACAATCAAAATATATTTTATATTTGAGATTCTTCAAAGTAGCCACCCTTTGCCTTGATGACAGCTTTGCACACTCTTGGCATTCTCTCAACCAGCTTCATGAGGTAGTCACCTGGAATGCATTTCAATTAACAGGTGTGCCTTTTAAAAGTAAATTTGTGGAATTCATTTCCTTAATGCGTTTTAGCCAATCCGTTGTGTTGTGACAAGGTGGGGGAGGTATACAGAAGGTAGTCCTTTTTGGTAAAATACCAAGTCCATATTATGGCAAGAACAGCTCAAATAAGCAAAGAGAAACGACAGTCTATTATTACTTTAAGATATGAAGGTCAGTCAATCCAGAAAATGTTCAAGGGCAGTCGCAAAAAACATCAAGTGCTATGATGAAACTGGCTCTCATGAGGACTGCCACAGGAAAGGAAGACCCAGGGTTGCAGTCCAAATAAATGCTGCGTGAATCAGGCCTTCATGGTCGAATTGCTACAAAGAAACCACTACTAAAGGACACCAATAATAAGAAGCGACTTGCTTGGGCCAAGAAACACGAGCAATGGACATTAGACCGGTGGAAATCTGTCCTTTGGTCTGATGTGTCCAAATTTGAGATTTTTGGTTCCAAACGCTGTGTCTTTGTGACACGCAGAGTAGGTGAACAGATGATCTCCGCATGTGTGGTTCCCACCGTGAAGCATGGAGCAGGAGGTGTGATGGTGTTGGAGTGCTTTGCTGGTAACACTTTTGGTGATTTATTTACAATTCAAGGCACAATTAACCAGCATGGCTACCACAGCATTCTGCAGCGATATGCCAACCCATCTGGTTTGCGCTTAGTGGGACTATCATTTGTTTTTCAAACAGGACAATGATCCAACAAACCTACAGGCTGTGTAAGGGCTATTTGACCAAGAAGAAGAGTGATGGAGTACTGCCTTCGCAATCAGCCGACCTCAACCCAATTGAGATGGTTTGGAATGAGTTGGACCGCAGAGTGAAGGAAAAGCAGCCAACAAGTGCTCAGCATATGTGGGAACTCCTTCAAGACTGTTGGAAAAGCATTCCAGGTGAAGCTGGTTGAAAGAATGCCAAACACGTGCAAAGCTATTATCAAGGCAAAGGGTGGCTTCTTTGAAGAATCTAATATATTTTGATTTGTTTTACAGTTTTTTGGTTACTGCATGATTCCATAAGTGTTATTTCATAGTTTTGATGTCTTTGCTATTATTATACAATGTAGAATAAAGTAAAAATAAAGAAAAACCCTTGAATGAGTAGGTGTGTCCAAACTTTTGACTGGTACTGTACATAACAATTACACTCACACACAACTCTTGCCTTTTTTATGTTTCTCCCCATGCAGTTCAGCAGAAGAAGCAGCTGGAGAAGGAGACAGGTGTGAAGATCCTGGAGGCTGGAGTCAGCGATGTAAGTCCTGTTTCATCATCTATCTAATAAGATGGGAACCACAGAACTATAATCATTGACTTAAATGGGGATGCCCTTTCTAATTATTCTATTTCTGTGCTGGGAACATCTGACTACATCCATGTGGAACAGAGTATAGATTATTTTTAATTCGGAAGTTTACATACACTTAGGTTGGAGTCATTAAAACTCGTTTTTCAACCACTCCATAAATTTCTTGTTAACAAACTATAGTTTTGTTAAGTCAGTTAGGACATCTACTTTGTGCATGACGGAAGTAATTTTTCCAACAATTGTTTACATACAGATTATTTCACTTATAATTCACTGTATCACAAATCCAGTGGGTCAGAAGTTTATATACACTAAGTTGACTCTGCCTTTAAACAGCTTGTAAAAATTCATGAAAATTATGTCATGGCCTTAGAAGCTTCTGTTAAGCTAATTGACATCATTTGAGTCAATTGGAGGTGTACCTGTGAATGTATTTCAAGGCCTAGCTTTTAACTCAGTGCCTCTTTGCTTGACATCATGGGAAAATCAAAAGATATCAGCCAAGACCTCAGAAAAAGAATTGTAGACCTCCACAAGTCTGGTTCATCCTTGGGAGCAATTTCCAAATGCCTGAAGGTACCACGTTCATCTGTACAAACAACAGTACGCAAGTATCAACACCATCGGACCACACAGCCATCATCCTGCTCAGGAAGGAGATGCATTCTGTCTCCCCGAGATGAACGTACTTTGGTGCGAAAAGTGCAAATCAATCCCAGAACAACAGCAGAGAACCTTGTGAAGATGCTGGAGGAAACAGATACAAAAGTATCGATATCCACAGTAAACAAGTCCTATATCGACATAACCTGCTGAAAAAGGGGGAAGCTTGCAAGCCGAACAACACCATCCCAACCGTGAAGCAGGGGGGAGGCAGCATCATGTTATGGGGGTGCTTTGTTGCAGGAGGGACTGGTGCACTTCACAAAGTAGATGGCATCATGATGAAGGACAATTACGTCAATATATTGAAGCAACATCTCAAGACATCAGTCAGGAAGTTAAAGCTTGGTTGCAAATTGGTCTTCCAAATGGACAATGACCCCAAGCATACTTCTGAAGCTGAGGCAAATTGGCTTAAGGACAACAAAGTCAAGGTATTGGGGTGGCTATCACAAAGCTCTGACTTCAATCCTATAGAACATTTGTGGGAAGAACTGACAAAGCGTGTGCGAGCAAAGAGGCCAACAAACCTGACTCAGTTACACCAGCTCTGTCAGGAGGAATGGGCTAAAATTCACCCAACTTATTGTGGGAAGCTTTTGGAAGGCTACCCGAAACGTTTGACCCAAGTTAAACAATTTAAACTCAATGCTTCCAAATACTAAGTGTATGAGTGTATGTAAACTTCTGACTCTCTAGGAATGTGATGAAATAGATTAAAGCTGAAATAAATCATTCTGTCTACAATATTTCTGACATGTCACATTCTTAAAATAATGTGGTGATCCTAACTGACCTAAGACAGGGAATTTTTACTCAGATTAAATGTCAGGAATTGTGAAAAACTGAGTTTAAATGTATTTGGCTAAGCTGTATGTAGACTTCCGACTTCAACTGTATATTGAATACAATTTTTGTGCGATTGTATCATTAAATCTTACCAAGTAAATCCCTAAAGAGAATACTGAGCTTGTCCTCCCAACACCGCAACATGCAACATCATTTTAAAGGATCTTAACCAAACCTGGAATGTTCCAGATCTCTTTACACTGTGCTCTGATTTGATTTGACTGGGTTGTTCTCCAGGGATATGGCTCCAGATGTGGCAACTTGGCATTTAATCACCACGCTACCTTCTGCTACCATCCATACCGCCTGCATCCTTTATGAGGCTGCCATTATGCAACCAGACATTGATCTTGAGCCGAAATGAATGCCAAATGTAGTTTCCTGTTTAAACGTGTCGCTTTGATGCACGTCCTCTGTATTCATTTCCTGTCCTCCTTGGGATTGTTGGTTCCCATGGAGGATAAAGAACAACAAGACAAAGCGCAGTGCGTTTTGACACTTTAAATAGCCGATGATAGTGGCTCAGGGAAGGAACAGTAAGCGGATTATCTGGAGAGCTGTCACTCTGTGGCTGCCCAAAATTAAAAGCAGTGCAGAAGTATACTTAAGATGAGCGTGGGCATGAGAGCAGGGGAGATGTGCATTCATTCATTGGTGACGCTGCTAGTAAATATTCAAATGTAGCTAGCAATGTGCATATTGGAGGTGAGGATCTAATCAAGCAGCCATTGATGCGCTGGAGTCCTCCTAGCAGACCCGCGTCTAAATGAGTTTTTCTATGGAAATGAGACAGACAGCGATGGCACTGTGAGCCATGAAGATTATCACGAGGCATGCTGGGAACTAAATGGATGTGGCCTGTGTGTGTGCTGCTGCCGTCGTCAATGGCAACAGGCATAACATAGTCGGGACCGTTTTCCTCGGTCAATCCTACACTCACTGTCCTCCTATGGCCAACTCTGTCACACGTTCGCTACATT
This sequence comes from Oncorhynchus gorbuscha, assembly GCF_021184085.1. Taxonomy (NCBI): domain Eukaryota; kingdom Metazoa; phylum Chordata; class Actinopteri; order Salmoniformes; family Salmonidae; genus Oncorhynchus; species Oncorhynchus gorbuscha. The sequence goes on along the minus strand of NC_060179.1, from coordinate 33,520,491 downwards.
CTCTTGTTGTTTTATTTTATCTCTATTTCTTCTGTTTAGAGAAATGCGTTTACCTCCCTCTTTTTTTTACCCACACTCTTTTCTTTCCTTTTCCTCATGGGGCAGCAGGGTAGCCTAGTGGTTAGAGCGTTGGACTAGTAACCGGAAGGTTGCAAGTTCAAACCCCCGAGCTGACAAGGTACGAATATGTTGTTCTGCCCCTGAACAGGCAGTTAACCCACTGTTCCTAGGCTGTCATTGAAAATAAGAATTTGTTCTTAACTGACTTGCCTATTTAAATTATGGAAAAAAATAAAATAAAAGTCCTCTGCGGAAACCAGAGTGAGGGCGGGATCAGAGTGTGAAATCAGAGACAGACTGTGTGTGTGTGTGTGTGTGTGTGTGTGTGTGTGTGTGTGTGTGTGTGTGTGTGTGTGTGTGTGTGTGTGTGTGTGTGTGTGTGTGTGTGTGTGTGTGTGTGTGTGTGTGTGTGTGTGTGTGTGTGTGTGTGTGTGTGTGTGTGTGCGCCTGTGTATGTGTCAGTAACTATACATTAGCCTTCAAAACACAACAGAAATGTGTGCATAAATTGACGAAGAAAGTAAATGAGAATAAGTTAATAAAGGCACAACCAGTTAGATGTTATGGGGTTTATATCATGTCGTAAGAGATCCAATCAAATTGGAGGAGTCCTCCACTATAGCATAGGCTTACATCGGAGAGTACCTGCTCTTGCATGGAACCAACCAACCTGGTGTCTTTAAGAGTATTGAGAGTGGAGCTGACACAGGGTGCTTCCTCATTGGGCTCCGGTCTAAAGTAGTGCACTACATAGGGAATATGGTGCAATTTGGGACACAGACAGAGCCTCTCCGTCCTGTACTTGCCCTGTCTATCTTTGTTAAAAAAAGGGACAAATGACAAAACAGCTTAGGAAGATGTCCTGATACCACGGACGTCGATAGCAGAAGATGTCGGCGAAGATAAGCCAATGTCAAAGTGAGGAGATGGGACGCTAATCGGTAGACTTCACAATATCTGGTCCTCCTATAGATTTTCCAGAACCCGTTTTCTTACAAATATCCCTGTTTTGCAACTCATTAGCTAAATTTGCCACACTCTTTAAGTAATTACACTTTAATAAGCATGACATTTTGTAAGTAATTTAAGTTGCCGTTACGGTTTATCAAGGCGATTGCTTGCTGTCCAGATCACGTTAGGGTCTCCATAACAGCACTCCTGTGAATGTGTGAAAAACTATCTTCGGAAAAAGCGAGAGGGGCAAGAGGGGTAATAGGAGAGGGGTGGTAGAAAGCCTAATATATACTGTATTTTTGTTCATCTCAATTCCAGCACTCTATCATCATATTGTTTTTCACTAGGGATGTGAAATGTCGACAGAGACAGTAAATGAAAATCCTACAGAGAATATAAATGTGCATACACCTCACAGCACCACCAGGCAGCCAGTTGGAGAATCAGCCTCTAGTACAGATCATACCATACAGTTTCAGCAGTCTTCCGTTTTGTGGAGAGATGTTCCTAAAAGGCACACAGAGCTCCGTGACTGTGCATCCTCTCCACTTTTCATCCTCCCGTCCTGTTCGTGTTCAGTCGGGGTCGAGGAGTCACTGCGCATCTGGAGTGTGAGTGTGAGAGAGAGAGAACGTGAGCGAGTGAGAGATGGCGCAGGACCTGAGGGTTGCAGACTCATGCTGCAATGGTTTGCGCTAGCCAGCAGTATGCAGACATAGACACGGTGTGGCTGGTACCAGTGGGGGTTCTGAGGAGGGGGACGGGTGGGTAAGTGGCTGGGGGACAGGGCGGGGTTGGGGGTCTCAGTCAGACGTCCTCGCTGGGTTGCCTAGGGAGTCCTGACAGACAGCTGCCGCCTCTGGTGTCACCACCCACACCCCTCCCCAATGCACATACACCCCTCCTCACACCCCTCGGCCTATCCCCAGGTGAGAGGATGATGCTGTCATTATCTCCTCCTGAAAAGAAAAAAAAATATGATCAATAATGAATCACAAAATGGATGTTAAAAGGTGGCACCATCACAGTGGAAGACCATATATCTTGTTCTTCAAAACAACAAGATCACCGAGGGTCTCTCATTTGATCAGTGTTATTTTAAAATCATTGCTTTTACATTAATGGCTGTTTTTTTAAGAATATGTGTTTATCAGCATACCAGTTGTCTTTTTTATCAGTACATCTGAATACAGTGTAAAGGCATCCGCATACATAGGTTCGGTTTGGTCCTAGCAGAACTCAGCTATGGTAAAGCGTACTCCCTAAAGACCTTTGCTTGAAAAACAAGAAAAAGGCGGCAATACTACTCTTGTTTGTCCCTCTTGAGCCACTGTAGCAAAAGCATAGCCATAACACGTCCTCAAAATATTCTGTAATTCATTTGGACTTATTTGCCGAGGAGCTCTTAGTCGCGCAATTTTACATCTAGCTAAGATGTTTGCTGCAAGTGAAAAAATGTGCATGAAAACTAGTAGTGTACTGCAGACATTAAGGCCTAGCTGCTGCGCTCTCTCCTTTCTCTCCTTGAATGACAGCAAACACTTCATTGAAGAATCCCATCCATAGTTCCGATCCCTAATGTTGCTCAATCACTGATGAAGGGGCGTAGAATCTGGACTTGCCTCATGAAAAACATTGTGCGTGAACAGCCGGAAAATAAACCTCCCGAATACCAAAACGAACAAAAATGTCACAAAATGTCGTCATAATATGTGCACAAACTATTTAGACTGGGAAGCATGCGACAGGCTTTAGGAAGAGGAAGCTGGGCGTTTCTAGTTGCCTGCCCGCATTAAACCTTCCCCATGTGATTAAGTTTGTGGGTAAATTGAGATTCATTGACATTTTGACAGAAGCCTCATGTTTTCGATAACTCCTGTAAACTGCTTATGTGGAGAGGCACTCATTAACCACAGAACTCCCTGAGCTGCACGTCAACTGATTATTCAACCACCAATTGTAAATTATATATGGCAGGCAGGGATCTCCGCACAGGGTTGTGTGCGTGTGTGCATGTGCGCGTGTGTGCATGCGTGAGTGTGTGCATTTGTATGTGCACGCACGTGTGCATGTTTTGCATATGATGTGTGCTGTTAGGGATGTCTATGTGTCTATGCACATAACATACATTAACGAGACTTGTATACATCTGTATACATCTGTGTTCACATCCCTTACAGAAAAAAACACATGAATTTCACGGGAACACGTGAAGTGTTCCAAAAACACGTTTTCATATGATCATATGTGATCTTATGTAAAGTTAATGTGATAACATGAAACTACAGCTGTGAAAATGTGATTTTCCACATGTGAAATCGTGTGGTTTTTGTGTAAGGGGGTGTGTTTGTGGTCTGTGTATCATTGTGTCTGTTTACTTGTGATGGCTTTCGCTGCGGAATTGCTGGAACCTTTAAGAATTTCTATTCGATTTCTCTCAGCCACTTAACAGAAGTGGATGCAGAGAAATAAACATTAGTTTATAATCCCATCATATGTCAAGTAGGAGGAAATGTCGCCAGTAAATGCCACCATCTTAGAATGTAGGAAAGCACTCATGGTCTCTCCCAATAAGAGTCCTGGGGAAGCATGTGCAAAACTAATCTCAGTGAAAGGTCACGGGCAAAGATGACCTCTGGCAACTGGATTTGGAGGCATTTCCTGCACCATAAGGAGTGTGCGGGCAAGCTTAAGAGCAATGCCATTGGAAAATATTTGAACATGTAAATGATAGTCTTACTGTATATGCAGTATGATCAATAATAATGGGCACATAATAGCCTGAGTCCTGAATGGTACCCTATTTTCAACATAGTGCTCTACTCTTGAGCAGTGTCCTATGTGCCCTGGTCAAAAGTAGTGCACTATATAGGGAATAGGGTGCCGTTTGCTACTCTCTGGAGCAGAGCATACCAAAGCAGTTTCTACATATTGCACCTTATAAGTACTTTTCATTTAGCTCATTTTCAATCTAGTTTGGCTGTAAACGTGTTCTGAAATGTAAAAAACAAATATTAACAGACCTTTTTCATTTTAAACACTGATCCTGTTATTTTTTTTTTTTACAACAGTATTTGCATAATAAAAACATTTTAAAGAGAAAAAAATAGAGAAAATGAAAAGGCGTCCAAGCACAGAACCTTGAGGAATGCCAGATTCAACTTTGGATAGCCTAGTGGTTAGAACGTTGGACTTGTAACCGAAAGGTTCGTTCTGCCCCCTGAACAAGGCAGTTAACCCACCGTTCCTAGGCCGAACAAATAAGAATTTGTTCTTAACTGACTTGCCTAGTTAAATAGGTACAATACGATTAAAATACATTTGGGGAAAGATTGGGAAAGTAATTGGGGAAATAATAAAAGTATTTATTTGTTGGGACTGTGAGGAGGTGAGACTGAAGGTGTTGCTTTCTGAGGGACTAGTAAAAGTGACATGTTGCCAGGCTCTGCAACTCAATATAGAAAATAAATGTCTCTATTAGCTCTGTGTTCACACTCATCTTCTCATTTGCAACTTTTAAACAGCTGTAAATACAGCACTTGTGTCAACAAATAGGTTTAGGGTGGTGGAACAGGGGGTGCCAGGTAGCACTGCTGCATATCAATGAGTTGTGAAAATAATATTGCTACAATGGGATACAAAGCCCTATTCCCAAAGTATTGTATTTTCAAGGTGTTGTATTTTCAAGGTGTTGTATTTTTATGACAGCACTTTATGTTAGCACTTATTAATCACCTACAATGTATTTATAAGGTGTTTATTATGCCCTAATAACATAAAATTAAGTCAGTGGAGGATGATTCAGAGTTTATTATTAGCCTAGGTCAGAAATCTGAGCCCTGGTCAAAAAAAAACTGCAATATATAGAGAATAGGGTGCCATTTGGGATGCATAACAAACACCCTCTATAGAGCTCTGACCTTGAACGCTTTTATCAGCACGTGTAAACCTCTTCGTCGGCAGCAGGACACACACATTTATCTGTTGCTTCAACAACCAATGGCGCATGTCCTTCACACCTTAACAGCCTCAGCAGAAAACTATCTCTAATGGCTGTTATCTGCTCTCTCTGCCACAGCCAGGTCACAACACTGTAGTATATTACTGGCAAATTCGATTTAGTAGACTTTTAGGAGAGAGACACCTCAAAACAAATGTCTGTCTAATGAATTTCTAATGAATGAGATTACAATGTGGGAGATTAGGGTGCAATTTAAACACAACCTTAACAGAATCCTCTTGTATCAGATTGAAAATGTCAAATGTAAAATTTCTCTTACAGGCATTCTCCGGTACTTTTGTATACTGTTTTCCCATTAGTTCTAATAGTAGCACTCATGAGCCAAACGTGGTCCCCGAAAATCGCATACTACTTCACATACTGTATGTGCAGATCTGTGCACCACGTCATTGCTCTCTCGCTGCCCTGCTGTGGGTGCATTATGTGCATGTTGCTATAGCTGTCGCTCATGTGGCAAGGGGCTGAAGCTCATTGGTTGAACTCAAATTGCTAGGGGGCTGGCCCACGTGGGGGGAAATGTAGGGGGATATGGCGCAGTACAGCTTCAAGTCAAACAGTTACGTTCAAACTAGGGATCTTGTGGCTAATTGAGGTAAAAGAGGAATTCTACTCATAGATTATGCATTATGAACTACATATTGACACATCCAGCCCAAAGCGGGGGGAGTACTTAAAAAATATTTCGTAGTCGCCAAAGCTCCAGAGCATGTCTGAGCAAATTGTCTGACCTGCTGTCTAACTCTGCGCAATCAGAATTATTAATGTTGTGTTATCTTAATCTGGATTGGTTGATGCCAGTATTTGATACGCTGAAAAATATTTGTAATGAGCTACATCTAACTCAGCAGATAACTAAACCAACTAGCCCTAACTTTAAACACCCTGAAAAATCTACCCTTCGAAATATCTTTCAAGCAAAAGCCCCTCCTAAATATACAGCCAATGGGACATTTGCTAATAAGTTCAGTGACCATTGTCCTGTTGCCTGCATAACAGATGTTAAGATACATAAATCTCGCTCACGTATTTTTACAAAGATACATTTCTGGAATTTGAATGAGCAAAATGTTTTGTCTGAGTGACTGTTGGGTTGTGTTTATTTTTATTTATTTTTTATTTCACCTTTATTTAACCAGGTAGGCTAGTTGAGAACAAGTTCTCATTTGCAACTGCGACCTGGCCAAGATTAAGCATAGCAGTGTGAACAGACAACACAGAGTTACACATGGAGTAAACAATTAACAAGTCAATAACACAGTAGAAAAAAAGGGGAGTCTATATACATTGTGTGCAAAAGGCATGAGGAGGTAGGCGAATAATTACAATTTTGCAGATTAACACGAGTGATAAACTATCACTGACTCTGATCAGGCCCTTTTATTTCCATGTTTAACTCTGTTGCAGATAAACATGCGCCGTACAAAAGGCTACGGGTAAAATACAGATCTAATCCTTGGTTCATGTATGAATTGTCTAAGAAATGACAGGAAATAGATTTAGCTTGGGCTAAGGCTAGACTGACTGTTTCTACGTCTGATTGGCAGTCCTTCAGACATTTAAGAAATAGATGTCTATCTATTGGGGTGGCAGGTAGGCTTGGGTGTTGGGGCATTAACTGAAAGGTTGCTGGATCGAATCTCCGAGCTGACAAGGTCAAAATCTGTCGTTCTGCCCCTGAGCAAGGCAGTTAACCCACTGTTCCCTGGGCATCGAAGATGTGGATGTCGATTAAATCAGCCCTCCGCACCTCTGATTCAGAGGGGTTGGGTTAAATTTGGAAGACACATTTCAGTTGCCGGCATTCAGTTGTACAACTGACTAGGTATGCCCCTTTCCCGTTTCTCTGGTTAGAAAAGCTAAATCAACATATTCCTTGAATTGTGTATCGGAGAGTGGTGGTAATATAGCCAATTTCTGTAAAGATGTCAAATATTTTAAACAAAATTCCACCCCTTCGTTGCCCCTGCAGGTTTTGGTCCAATACCAGACAAAATTGGAATTTGTGGTGCTTTTAATAACCATTTTGCTTCAGTTGGCCACCTGTTTGAAAGGATTGTCTCTGAAAATTCATCTCATTTCACTAGAGGGAGTCCTTTTGTCATCTCAAAACAGATTGTAGCGAATGATGCACAAACAGACCCACATACTTTATTTTCATTTTATCCATTTGATGTCTATGGTGTATTAGGTGCTTTGCTAAAGATTGATGTTACAAAATCCATAGACGCTGATTCACTTGATCCCTTCTTACTGCAGCTCTCTGCCCGACTTAATGCAGAAACATTGGCCTATATTTCTTAATTGACAATTGTTTCTGATGTTATCCCTAAGATCTGAAAAGCGGCACATGTCCTCCCCTAACATAAAGGAGGAGATCTTTCTGACTTAGATAACTACCTTTCAATTTCCAAATGATGTCAGTATTGGAACCAGTTCTCTTTAGCATTTATATAAATAATATTGGTCTATCTATTAAAACTTGGAAAATTCATCTGTATGAAGATGACACTGTTATGTATGCCTTTGCCCCAACTGTTGACCAGACTGTGTTAGCGCTGCAATCTGACCTTGTTGCCTTACAGAAAGCCCTGATTGGTTTAAAACTTATTGCGGGCTAAAGATATGTTGTTCTCTGATTCTCACAAAAAGGTTTCAGATGGACTACATATTTATTCGTTGGATGGTTCTCCCATCGATCGGGTTCCCGCCTATAAATATTTAGGCATTTGGATTGACAAAGATTTTATATTTAACTTTTAAATGTAAAGTCCCCATATTTGGGGACCCTATTTGAATTGTTTTATTCAATTCACGGTAGCCCCTACCTTCAAAAGCAGGGTGTCTACGGAAAGCTGTGTATATTGGCTATTGATCGGTGCCTTCAAGTATTTGGTATAACTTACTAACATATATGGGCATACAAATTTATAATGCAGGCCGAGCCGATGACCTAATTTCAAGATGGCTGCTACCTACATTCCGGTTAGCATTGTGAAGCATAAACGAAATAAACACATAATACATTGATATGCACCGAAAGCCGGGACTCCACAGATCATTAGGATATTTTATTTGTCTGCCTGTGACCTACCGTTATTGATTACCAACCCCGAGACTCCAAATGTGACGACCAGCTCAAATCGGTCTTATGTAGCAAAATTTGAAATGGTGTTTTTTACACAAAAATTAGAGATAAAAGTAGAGACTCAGAGCTCGAAAATGGTATTTCATACACTACTGTTGAGGAACTGTAATTCTGCTTTGAAAGTTTATCAACGTTTTGGTACTACGACTACTGGAGAGCCCTTCTTTGTCTACACCTATTCAGCATCGTTCACACCTTCTTAAGCTTTAGCCCCACCCATCTCATTAAGGGTTGATCCGAGCGTTCTGTATTAACAACAGCAGCCAAGCTCCCAAGTTAACCTGCTAGCTACTTCCAGACACAAATGAGAGAACAGCTCACTGAATAGTACTCGCACTAGCAGAGCTGGTTAGGAGAGTAGTAGTGTGCGCTCTACATGGTCCGAGAGCGAAATGCTCTGAATTTACAAACAGACAATCTGACAGCACAGTTGCAGTCACCAATGCTCTGAGTAGGGTTGATCCGAACGTTCTGACCTCACAACGGCAGTAAAGCACCAAAGCTAACTGGCTAACATTGGCTAGCTTGCTAGTTACTTCCAGACACAAATGAGAGAACACCCCACTCTGACCATTTTACTTACCCTAGCAGTGCTGGTTAGGCTGTTTTCATGTTATCCAGAGCGTTAGTGATTGTAACTGTGCTGCTGGCAACAATTTTTAAAAATTGCCGACGTTTACTGACACCTGCTATATTCAACAGATGTTGAGCGTTTGTAAGTTATTCAGTTCTTCTGCACTCTGGCACACTCAAGAGAGTAAATGTCCAGACATAATTTATGGACCCTGAAATGGTTAATAACATAGTGGAGTTTTATGTTAAGACATGTAGCTAGCTAGCTAAACAATGAACCATAATCCCAACTCATGACGTTACTTCTCTGCATGAATCTGCAGGTAGCTAACCAACCAGGTTCAATGTTAGCTAGCTATTATTAGGCTATAACTAGCCAAGCAAATGGCTCTGAGATACGAATAAAAAGATCATACACGTAACGTTAGCTAGGAAGCCAGCCAGCTATTGTTAGCTAGCTAGCTAACAGTACACTAACTTGAAATGAAAAAACTTAATGTCAAAATTTGAAATGTGTGATATCTGAAAATGTAGCTAGCTAGACTATTTTACTCATGGTCTGAAATCGGAATAGATAGCCAGAGCGAATTTACCAGCTACCGTCTATCAAGAGTTGTTGCAGTGACATTCTATTGAAATGGATACTTGCATAGTGGAGTCTATTGTTAAGACATGTAGCAAGCTAGCTAGCTAAACAATGAATCATAATCCCAACTCATGACGTTACTTCTCTGCATGAATCTGCAGGTAGCTAACCAACCAGGTTCAATGTTAGCTAGCTAACATTACATAATTATCCAAGCAAATGGCTCTGAGATACGAATAATAAGATCATACTAGTAACATCAGCTAGCTAACAGTACACTCTAACTTGAAATGAAACCACTTTCTGTCAAAATTAGAAACATGTAATACCTGAAAATGTACAGTCGAAGTCAGAAGTTTACATATAATTTAGGCTTAGGTTGGAGTCATTAAAACTCATTTTTCAACCACTCCACCAATTTATTGTTAACAAATTATAGTTTGGACAGTTAGGACATCTACTTTGTGTATGACACAAGTAACATTTCCAACAATTGTTTACAGACAGATTATTTCACTTATAATTCACTGTATCACAATTCCAGTGGGTCAGAAGTTTGCCTGACCTCAATCCCATAGAAAATGTGTGGGCAGAACTGAAAAAGAGTGTGCAAGCAAGGAGGTCTACAAACCTGACTCAGTTACACCAGCTCTGTCAGGAGGAATGGGCCAAAATTCACCCAATTTATTGTGGGAAGCTTGTGGAAGGCTATCAGAAACGTTTGACCCAAGTTCAACAATTTAAAGGAAATGCTACCAAATGTGAATTGAGTGTATGTAAACTTCTGACCCACTGGGAATGTGATGAAAGAAATAAAGGCTGAAATAAATAATTCTCTCTACTCTTATTCTGACATTTCACATTCTTACAATAAAGTGGTGATCCGAACAGACCTAAAATAAGGAATTCATACTTGGATTAAATGTCAGGAATTGTGAAAAACTGAGTTTAAATGTATTTGGCTAAGGTGTATGTAAACTCCTGACTTCAACTGTACATACATACATACATACATACATACATACATACATACATACATACATACATACATACATACATACATACATACATACATACATACATACATACATACATACATACATACATACATACATACATACATACATACATACATACATACATACATACATACATACATACATATAAATACATATAAATAGATATACATATATACAGTTGTGACCAAAAGTTTTGAGAATGTCACAAATATTAATTTTCACAAAGTCTGCTGCCTCGGTTTGTGTGATGGCAATTTGCATATACTCCAGAATAATATGCCACAAAAGGACCAGCTGATATCATGTCAGTGATTCTCTCGTTAACACAGGTGTGAGTGTTGACGAGGACAAGGCTGGGGATCACTCTGTCATGCTGATTGAGTTCGAATAACAGACTGGAAGCTTCAAAAGGAGGGTGGTGCTTGGAATCAGTGTTCTTCCTCAGTCAAGCATGGTTACCTGCAAGGAAACATGTGCCGTCATCATTGCTTTGCACAAAAAGGGCTTCACAGGCAAGGATATTGCTGCCAGTAATATTGCACCTAAATCAACCATTTATCGGATCATCAAGAACTTCAAGGAGAGCGGTTCAAATGTTGTGAAGAAGGCTTCAGGGCGCCCAAGAAAGTCCAGCAAGCGCCAGGACCGTCTCCTAAAGTTGATTCAGCTGCGGGATTGGGGGACCAACATTACAGAGCTTGCTCAGGAATGGCAGCAGGTAGGTGTGAGTGCATCTGCGCACAGAGTGAGGCGAAGACTTTTGGAGGATGGCCTGGTGTCAAGAAGGGCAGCAAAGAAGCCACTTCTCTCCAGGAAAAACATCAGGGACAGACTGATATTCTGCAAAAGGTACAGGGAGTGGACTGCTTAGGACTGAGGTAAAGTCATTTTCTCTGATGAATCCCCTTTCCGATTGTTTGAGGCATCCGGAAAAAAGTGTGTCTGGAGAAGACAAGGTGAGCTCTACCATCAGTCCTGTGTCATGCAAACAGTAAAGCATCCTGAGCCCATTCATGTGTGGGCTTGCTTCTCAGTCAAGGGAGTGGGCTCACTCACAATTTTGCCTAAGAACACAGGCATGAATAAAGTATGGTACCAACACATCCTTTCGAGACCAACATCTCCCAACCATCCAGGAACAGTTTGGTGACGAACAATGCCTTTTCCAGCATGATGGAGCACCTTGCCATAAGGCAAAAGTTATAACTAAGTGGCTCTGGCTTTTGGGTCCATGGCCAGGAAACTCCCCAGACTTTAATCCCATTGAGAACTTGTGGTCAATCCTCAAGAGGCGGGTGGACAAACAAAAACCCACAAATTCTGACAAACTCCAAGCATTGATTATGCAAGAATGAGCTGCCATCAGTCAGGATGTGGCCCAGAAGTTAATCGCCAGCATGTCAGGGCGGAATGCAGAGGTCTTGAAAAAGAAGGGTCAACACTGCAAATATTGACTCTTTGCATCAACTTCATGTAATTGTCAATAAAAGCCTTTGACACTTATGAAATGCTTATAATTATACTTCAGTATTCCATAGTAACATCTGACAACAATATCTAAAGACACTGAAGCAGCAAACTTTGTGGAAATGAATATTTGTGTCATTCTCAAAACTTTTGGCCACGACTATATACATATTCTTTTTAAATATATTTTCCTTGTTTACTTTCTAACTTTCTAAACTTTTTCACAGCAATGCTTAGGCCTATTCTTCCAGATTATAGTTACTATATAAAACAATTGGACAGTCTGTTTTACTATAGTTCTATTTTGTTTGTTTTTACTCCCGCCCTACCTCCATCCTCAACCTCTCCCATCTATTTCTGATATCCATCCGGTTTGCCATATATCACATCTTCTCCTGCTCACCCCTTCCGGCATACGACGTCGCCAGAATACTAACAACCGGTCCTGGGATTCATCATTACGCACACCTGGCACTCATCATTAGGCGCACCTGTTAATCATTACGATTCACACCTGGACTTCATTACCTTCATAATTTCCTCCTTTTTACATGTCACTCTCTTATGTTTTCTCACCAGTTGCTATTATTCTTGTGTACTGGCGTATAGCCACATGGAATTGTCTCTTTTCTGGTTTTGTTGTTTTCTTAAACGTTTCACCTGCTCTCCTAGACGGGCAGACCAGCTGAATCAACTGGGGACAGCCATGGAAGAGGTTCTCCGTTGCAGCCCAGCATCGGAGGAGCCCAGCATCGGAGGATACTCTAGATCCAGTCTACCCAAGGAGCCAGCGCAACGGCCCATTCCGCATACCGCTCAGGTCAGCGATACCCGTCTATCCCTCCTGGATAAATACGACGGTACACCATGCAAATGCCGTGGCTTCCTCCTTCAGAGCTCCCTGTATTTTTCACACCAGTTGGAAGCCCCCACCACCAAGAGGTCTAAGGTTGCCACGGTTATTTCTCTGCTGACTGGGCGGGAATTGGGATGGGTGTGTGCTGCTTGGGAGAGAGGACAGGAGGAACTAGATTCTTATGAGGGGTTCATTGCTCTGTTTAAATGCATTTTTGATCAACCCACAGAGGGGGAGGTGAGCGTCTGCTTCAACTACAGCAGGGGAATCAGACAGCTATGTGCTCACCTTCCGGACAGTAGCAGCTTCCAGTGGATGGAATGAGCCGGCACTTCACACGCTATTCAGAAGAGGTCTGCGCGAGGAGGTCCAGACGGAACGGGCCTGTCAGGACGACAACCTCACCCTGGACGCACTCATTGCGATGGCCATCCACCTGGATAACCTTCTACGGGAGCGTCGGCATTCTCATTGCTTCTCTCCCTCCTTTGGCGAGTACTCGGGATCAGAGCCAGAACCCATGGAGGTAGGGGTCACACGCCTTTCTGCGGCAGAACGGCGCAGACAGATACAGCTGGGGCTATGTCTGTACTGTGGGCAAAGAGCACACAAGCTCCAGCGGTGTCCAGTACCTCAGAATCCGGGATCCACTAGAGCAGAGGGACAGAGATGTGACATTCCATCCCCTGGTCCAGGAGTGAGTTTTCCAGATTCCGATGCTGCTAGACGCTTTTTGGTGTCTATCACTCTGGCTGACTGTCCCTCATGTACTGTGTCTACAGCTTTAGTGGATTCTGGTGCTGCTGGAAACTATGGATCAGACCCTTGCCTTCTCCCTCAACATTACCATCTATCCTCTCTCCTCTCCTTTTCCGGTTCAAGGACTCGACTGTCAGCCATTAGGATCTGGGACCATCACACACATCACTCAACCACTCACCCTCACCGTGGAGTCCAATCACCAAGTGAGCATCTCTTTCTTCAGGTGTGCACCAGGTCACAAAATCATCCTTAGCCTCCCTTGGCTCCAACGCCTTAACCCTATCATCTCATGGTCGAGGCTGAAAATCAGACTGGTCACCTGAATGCTGGAAGACCTGCTTCCCTGTCCCCTGTGGTTCCACATCGGTTGAGTCCTATGGTTGCCCTTCAGCCCAACATCTTGGGGGAATACCAGGACCTAAAGGAGGTATTCTCGAAGACCCGCGCTACTTGTCTCCCTCCTCATTGCCCCTGGGACTGTGCCATCAACCTGTTTTCTGGTGCTACAACTCTGTGCAGACGCATCTACCATCTGTCTGTAGCTGAGACCCAGGCCATGGAGGATTACATTCAAGAGACGCTCCAACAGGGTTTCATCCGCACATCCACGGCCCCTGCGTCAGCTGGCTTCTTCATGGCCAAAAAGGAGAGAGGATTACGCCCATGTATCGATTGCCGAGGACTCAATGACATCACTGAGAAGTATCAGTACCCTCTCCCGTTGGTACCATCGAGCAGCTCTGCGGGGCCCAGTTCTTCACCAAACTAGACTAGCGGAGTGCCTACAATCTCATCCACATCTGGGAGGGGGATGAGTGGAAGACGGCTTTCAGCACAATGTCTGGTCACTACGAGTATTTGGTTATGCCCTTTGGCTTAGCCAATGCTCCATCAGTGTTCCAGGCATTCGTCAACGAGGTGTTCAGGGACATGCTCGGACAGCAGGTGACTGTATACAACGATGACATCCTGTTCTTCTCGACCAACCTGAAAGATCACATCACCCACGTTCGAACAGTCCTGGAACGCCTCTTGTTCAATCACCTGCTCATCAAGGCAAAGAAGTGCCAATCCCACCAGAGGTCTGTATCCTTGTTGGGTTACCAAATCAGCCGGCAGTGAGTGAGGATGGAGGACAAGAAGGTAGATGCAGTAAGGTCATGGCCAGTCCCAACTACCATCAAGGGGTTACAATGGTTTTTGGGGTTTACCAACTTCTACCGCCACTTCATCAGGAACTTTAGTGCCATTGCCACCCCTCTCACATCCCTCCTCAAGGGTGGGCCTCATAGGCTGGTGTGGTCTCCAGCAGCCGACGAGGCCTTTCGTCTCCTCAAAGACGTTTCACCTCCGCCTCCTTGCTAAAACACGCTGATCCCATGTTACCTTTTGTGGTTGAGGCATCTGAGGTGGGCGTGGGGTCAGTTTTGTCACAAAGACAGGGTAACCCGTTAATTTTATCCATGTGCTTTTTTTCTCCAAGAAACTGTCCTCAGCAGAAAGGAATTACGACGTCAGCGATCGGGAGCTCCTGGCGGTGAAGTTGGCATTAGAGGAGTAACGACACTGGCTGGAGGGCGCCAAGGAACCATTCGTTATCCTCACCGACCATCGGAACCTAGAGTACATGCGGACAGCGAGGAGACTGAATCTGCGCCAAGCTAGATGGGCACTTTTCTTCACCAGGTTCGACTTCACACTGACCTATCGCCCAGTTTCTAAGAACATCAAGGCCGATTCTCTGTCCTTGTATCCATGATTCGGAAGCGGTTCCACCCATCATCCCATCCTCCTAAGTCGTGGGTCCAGTGGCTTGGGACATAGATATGGACATCCGCCAGGCTCTAGAGGGAGCCTGCACCACGGAATTGTCCTCCCGAGCACATCTACATTCCAACAGGGATAAGGGATCGGCTGCTGACCTGGGCACACACAGCTGTTGTTACTGAACATCCAGGTATTTCTCGCACCATCAACTCCATCGCTGAGAGGTACTGGTGGCCCACCTTGGTGCAGGATGTCGGTTGGTATGTCAACTCCTGTTCCGTATGTGCTCAAACCAAGTCCCCCCAGAATGCTCCAGCAAGAAATTTCCTGCCGCTTCATGTGCCTCAGTGACCTCTATCCATTGACTTTGTATCCGATCTTCCCAGTTTTGATGGTTTAATCCCTCTTCCTGGTCTTCCCACTGCTCTCCAGGTCACTGAGGCACTCTTCCAGCAGGTCTCCCGGCATTATGGCCTTCCGTAGGACATCGTCTCCGACCGTGGCCCCCAATTCACATCACAAGTTTGGAGAGCCTTCTTGGAGAAGTTCGGGGTCACAGTCAGCCTCACTTCTGGGTATCGGCCTCAGTCCAACGGACAGGTGGAGAGGATGAACCAGGGGCTGGGGAGGTTCCTGAGGAGTCACTGTCAGTACCTGCAGGATGAGTGGGCACGATTCCTTCCCTGGGCAGAATACGCCCAGAACTCCCTATGTCAATCCTCCACTGGGTTGACCCTCTTCCAGTGTGTTTTGGGTTTCCAGCCGGCCCTGGCCCCATGGACGCCGGGCCAGACCGCGGCTCCTGCGGTAGATGAGTGGTTCCTGTGTGAGGTGTGGAGGGACTCGCACGTGGGACACCACCGCGCCGTCCATCGTCAGAAGGAACAGTCAGACCACCACCGCAATGAGACCCCTGTGTTCCATCCTGGGGAACGCATCTGTCTCTCTACCAGGCACCTCCCACTCCACCTGCCCTACAAGAAACTGAGCCCCCCAGTTGGTAGGGTCGTTCAAGGTTCTCCTGAAGGTCAATGAGGTGACGTACAGGTTACAACTACCCAGTCACTATCGTATCTCACCTTCTTTTCATGTCTCCCTTCTCAGGCCGGTGGTTCCTGGTCCCCTAGCTGATACTGTCCACCAACGATACACCTCCCTGGACATTGAAGGGGGTCCGGTGTACGCTGTCTGATCCCTACTGGATTCCCGATGTTGTGGGGGCCGGCTCCAGTATCTGGTGGACTGGGAGGGGTATGGCCCAGAGGAGCGGTGTTGGGTTCCGGTGGACATTCTGAACCCCAACATCATCCATGATCTCTACCTTCGCTGTCCGGACCAACCCGCTCCTCGTCCTCGGGGTCGTCCCTCTGGTCGGCGTTGTCCTGCGGCTTGAGCCACACGTCAGAGGGGGGGGGGTACTGTCACATCTTCTCCTGCTTCTCCCCTCCGGCGTATGACATCGCCAGAATGCTAACCACCAGTCCTGGGATTCATCATTACACATAACTATTAATCATTAGGATTCACACCTGGACTTCATTAACTTCATCAGTTCCTCCCCTTTATGTCACTCATGTTTTCTCACCAGTTGGTATTATTCTTGTGTACCGGCATATAGACACATGGAATTGTCTCCTTTCTAGTTTTGTTAAACGTTGCACCTGCTTCCCGACTCACAGCTCAGTTATTACACCATATCTTTCAAACTGTGCTCTTTCACAAAAGTTCTTTACTATACCTTTGCGCATCAATAATATGGTGTTGCCTGTTTACACACTGTAGGTATCCATGTCCCCTGACACCAATACAATGTTTGAGAGAGGTTGGTGTTGTAGACATTTAGTAAACAATAACTTTTAGGCACATCCATTGTGCAAAAACAGTGCAATTACCACATTTGGACACGTTGGTGTGGTTGAAAGGACACGTGAATGTACCCTGGATACCCCATAACACCACAATGTTTGTGTGAGGTTGCTATGGTAGAACTTGTGTTTTCATACAAATAGCACTTAGGGATTGCAAATATGAAATAGCACTGTAATTATCTTTAGCATTTTGGAGAGGTTTAGGGACACTTGGAAACGTCCCGTGACCACACCTGACACCACCTACTAAAACGTCTATCAATCCCATATTGTTCACATGTTGTGGAAGCCATCAGTGTTTCCAGCTCGAGTCATCAATTCACTTTCAAAATATAAAAAAGCAGTTATTTTGTAGGTGCTTGATCTTGCGTATTCTGAACTATGTAACCCCTACCCTCTGATAATTTCCTAATCTCCCATGTCTATTTCTATTAAGATGTCTTCTTTCCAAATATACCACGTTTTTGCATGCCAGAAGCATGCCATTATACACGAATGGCAGTTACTTTTGGCTATGTCTATTTTGCCATTACATTTAAGAGATTATTAAACACAAGCATGAGCTACGATTTAAAGTGAGCTCATATTTTAGAAATAGATCTTGCCTCTCTTACCAAATTGCAGCAGCCACTACTCTTAAACCTTTGGATCCCGTCTACTATAGCGCCTTCCGTTTTATCACAGGTGACAGTTTTAATACTCCCCACTGCAGGCTGTATCAGAAAGTTGGCTGGACCTCATTGTAGTCCCCCAATTAGTTGTTTGGTCGATAGGCTGTTGGTCGAGCAGTAGGAAATATATATTTTTTATTGGCACACAAGTCAACTGTCTTATTCGCGCCCATCTCAGTGAACTAATCCATTGCTGAGGCCAAGACTTAAAGGCTCTACATGGTCCATCTGACGTCTGAAGTGGGCGTACAGCATTTACTGCGATGCAGCCTCCGCAGACACCAGGTCTTTCATACGTCTTGCGCTTAGCAGAGCAGAACCATTGTAAAGCAAGTAAGTTTTTGTTTTTACAGAACGTACCGCCCTCACCTACCGTCAACCAATCATGTCAATGTGGAGCTACATGGAGCCCTCCGCAGAGGTTGATTTGGCCTCTGCGTGCCTCCGGAAGCTCCGCAATTGCGTAACACGCTCCATACAGTACGAAGCCTCCGACCACATTTTCGGATCAAGCATAAATGGGCTTTTATCCATTGCAGAGGCCGCTAGGATCGCACCGTCCAAGAAGAAGGGGAGTGTGGCTAAAATGCACAATGCATGTCTCTCTCCAGAATGCACTCTCTCCCGCCAATTTGTGTACATTCATTGTTTCATAATTTCATTGTGTGAATTGTTTGCTTTTACATGAATACCCAATTACATATATCACCAGTAGTACAATCTACAACGTTTGTTTGGTTATGGTCATTTCTGTTAATGCTTTCAATTAATAATTATTCCAATATTTACCGTTCTCATTGTTAGAGTGGACACTGTTTGCAGAGCGCACAACCTATGCTACCAAACCAGTGAGAAAAAAAGTTTGTGTTTATTTAATGAAATTTACGAGTTTTGTCAATTTAGTAATTGTCTTTTGTTTGGAGCGCTCCTGTCAATGTTGAGTAAGGAAGCACAGCTGATAATGCATAGAAGTAGGCCTATAGGTTACCTGGCCTGCGCACAAATGTAAGCATATAAAAGCATATGAGTATCTGATAGCAAACCAAATCTGTTTTTACATCCATTGAGAGTAACGATAGTTATTCCCCCTTTCTCTCCCTTTCGATAACCACTCAGCATGAAAAGGAAAAATGTCATGCTCTGAACCAGTGTAAACGTCATAAAATAGGCCTACCTGATTACTTCTTATCCCTTGTGTAACAGTATAACGTTAGACCGTCCCCTCGCCCATACCTGGGCGCGAAACAGGCACCCTCTGCACACATCAAAGATCGTAAAAGACCAAGTCCATATTATGGCAAGAACAGCTCAAATAAGCAAAGAGAAACAACAGTCCCTCATTACTTTAAGACATGAAGGCCAATCAATGCGTAAAGTTTCTTCAAGTGCAGTCACAAAAACCATCAAGCGCTATGATGAAAGACCCAGAGTTATCTCTGCTACAAAGGATAAGTTCACTAGAGTTACCAGCCTCAGAAATTGCAGCCCAAATAAATGCTTCACAGAGTTCAAGTAACAGATACATCAACATCAGCTGTTCAGAGGAGACTGCATGAATCAGGCCTTCATGGTTGGATTGCTACAAAGAAACCACTACTAATGTTATGCTG